>NC_140130.1:14695392-14945392 GCF_964035555.1 Netta rufina
AACTTTAACCAAACTGAAGTTCAAAATGTAACCTCCTTCGCCTTTCAGGAAGATTTTTTTTTTTTTTAATATTGAATGATAATTATAGATCCCTCACAGAACACACAGATATGCATGTAACATACATCCCATCATGGCAGTCATCATTGTGGTTTCAGGGGAACCATTAAAGCATGTGCTACTAAATTCATATTGACAAATAATTGTCTGAGTTCCAAAATGACAAAAAAAGTTCTAAAATATATTAAACCATAAATTTCCTAAAAAGACATGTCAGCCACACATGTAAACAAACATTAGGTCAGTGTCTTTTTATGTCACTACTTCAAGACTATGTGAATCACTGTATGGATCAGGGGAGAAGATGACAACCTCTTCTGAGAAAGAAAAAAAAAAAAAAAAAAGCATTTCAAAGGGAAGGCAAGGGAAATCAGTTTCAATGTTTCAGTGCAAGACCTTGATTTCTTTACACTCACAAGATTCATTCAGCCTCTTCACCCAATGTTTGCATTGGCATAACGTTTCTAACTTAATCAGTAGAAAAATAGGAATTGAGATTATTTCGGAAGGCTTTCCCAACAAAAAAACACCTAGCACTGCATTTTGGTTTCTAAATGCACTTCTTGAAACTATAATTAAATATTTCTTTCAAGAACGAATTTTCCACAAGGAAAAGAAATCTGTGGATCATCCCCATCTATCTGTTGTGATAAAACTTCACAAAGGAGGAGATACATGTACATTCTACCCATAAAGTTAGGACTCTTGCTATCCTCCAGCTACACATTTACATAAAGGAACACAATTCTTCTGTCAAGTCTTCCCGTGACAAGACACAAAGAGGAATCTGGAAGAAAAATAGAAGCCCAAGCAAAAACATTTTAATCTGCAAATCCAGGACAAGAACAATCAGACTTTGCAAGATTTTTATGCAGAAAACTGTTTCAAAAACATGCCTTCTATTCTAAAATGTATCACACAGTAACTAACGGAACAATTTTTCTCTTGTTCACTTTATACAACTTTGACACCATTTTCCCTTGCCCTGTGTGCAAATCTGTAAGCCTCCCAAGCTCTGTATGTTGGTCACTCTCTCTCTTTTCCCTGCTTCCCCTTCCCCCGACCATAATGGACGGTTCCCTCCTGGATATCCCAAAAGAGAAAGATGTGCCTGGTAAGTGGAAGAGGTCAAACATGAGCATAGCTATTTATTACATATACTGCAACCAGATGGAAGTAACTCATCCATCAAGGAACTCGTCATCCTCATCACATTAGCTTCTTATAAAAAGCCTCCTGCTCCTTCTCTGATCCACACAGTTCAGCTTCCTCTCTTCTATGCACTTTTAGAAAATGAACCTTCTCTAACCCCATTGCCGTTTTTTCCTTAAATCATTGCTACTTATCACTCCATGGTTATTTTTAAACTTTACTTTTATCAATACTCATCCTGTAGCTATGGGAGATATTAAAAGTGTACCAGGGCAAGGAAGGGCGTTTCTGACACTTGCTCCCTCATTCATCAGCCCCTCATAGGCCCGTTGGTGACAATGAAAAGATTTCACAATACTGTGCGGCAGAAACTCATTCTCCCACTCATCCATCATGCTCAACCTAGCAGCAGTTCTACTGACCTAATCTGTAATGCCTCGATGCTCACTGGAGATTTCTTAAAGGCACCCTTCATTGTTGTTAGTTACAAAGAATAAGCCTGTGTTATTAGATAAGGAGACTAAACAGTACAAGAATTAATGCAATATTGTTTTTATCACCAAACCCTGCATTCAAAGACCACAGAGTTAAGAGTGGGCGTGGGAGATGTCTTTTTATCTGGATTTTGTTGAAGATCATACCAACAGAAGATGAAAGAAGTTTTAAATTCACTTCCAGGTGTAGATCGGAATTAAAGCACCAAGTGTGATGCACTGTCACTAATTCATCACTTTTTGGCAGTTACAGGCTAATAGATGCCAGATATTCCACAATAAAACAAACCCACATTAGAGCTTGTTCTTCAGAAAATGACAGTCACAAGTAAGACATAGCTGAACACTTTGCAGAGGAAAAAAAAAAAAAAAAAAAAAAGCGTGTTCCATCAAAGGGAATAACCAGCGTCTGCACAAGCAGTTGCACTAAAAATACATGGCACCATGAGAAATTTAATATAGATTTTGTAAGAAGAGAAACAAGAGAGCTGGATGTATGATTTTATCACACCGACAACACCATAGAAGAATGACAGTGCAAACAGTAACTGATCAAAATAAATAAATAGCAATCAATGGTGAATGAAAGTGTCACTTCACTTAACTGAGTTAACTATTATTTTTGATAGAACAATGGATCGTTCATTCACAAATAAGCAAACTTAACAGTGCAAGATCTTTTGTACATGGAAACGATATCGGTGAAAGACTTTGTTACTATGAGGTTTACGAACAACTATGCAAAACTTTTAGCACATTATTTAACCACAGATATAAATATGTAGACAAATACTTGCTACTTTGCCAGTTTATTTATGGGCTGCGAGGACTGCCTAGGTGCCCCAAAGACAATGCCTTGATAGGCATCATCCTGTCACCCTCACTACTACCCAAGATCAATGCCCCACCATTCTTAGAGGACAAACCCATATTGTAACTACAAGTCCCCAGCCTACACAAATATCTACACTATATATATATATATATATATATTTAATGGTTGTGTTTTACCCACAGGAGACCACATAAAGAAATTAAGACATCAGAAATTGACAGACTTGCCCGAGATGACATGAAACCTGTTACATTGCGACAAACTGATGCCATGATGAATTCTAGGCCAGATTTCTTATGCAAGAGTCTATCTTTCTGTCTTCATCTTTACATACTAGGTATAAAATGTCAGGCCTGGATAACAGGATTCATTAGTCACAATCCTCAAATGTAAAATACTAAATAAAATAGTCATAATTTATGCATGTAAAATGCTTACAATATGCATTATGCAGCGTATCAGGAACAAAGACACAATGATTCTCTTCGCTTGTCCGCTAAATCCTAGTGAGTACAAAACAGCAGAATATATAATTTTGGTTTTAATACAGTGCACTATTCTGAGCAAAATGAGCTTCTTTGGCTAATAGAACAACAGTGAGGAGAATAACCTGGGATTCACAGTAAGATCTCCATCTGCAGTAGCCTGAAAGGCTGTGCAACTCAGTGTAGCATGCAATATTTACCTGCCCTGTTTAAAGTAGATGTACATCACCTACTTTAAAAAGCCAATCATTGGAGGGTGAGGGAGTGGATTCTCCCACTCTGCTCTGCTCCCATGACATCCCACCTGAAGCACTGTGTTCAGCTTTGGGGCTCCCAGCACAAGAAGGGTATGGATGTGGTAGAACAAATTCAGAGGAGGGCCACAAAGATGATCAAGGGGCTGAAGCACCTCTCCTGTGAACAAAGGCTGAGGGAGCTGGGGTCACTGGGGAGCCTGGAGAAGAAAAGGCTCTGGGGAGATCTTATAGCAGCCTTCCAGCACCTAAAAGTGAAAGCTGAGCAGGGACTCTTTGTCCAGGAGTGTAGGGAGAGGACAAGGGGTAATGGCTTTAAAGTAAAAGAGAGTAGGTTTAGATTAGATATAAGGATGAAGTTCTTTACTATGAGGGTGGTGACGCACTGGAACAGGTTGCCCAAAGATGTTGTGGATGCCGCATCCCTGGAATTGTTTAAGGCCAGGCTGGATGGGGCTTTGAGCAACCTGGTCTGGTGGGATCTATGGCATTCCCCTGGCAGGAGGGTTGGAACTAGATCATTTATAAGGTCTCTTCCAACCCAAACCATTCTGTGATTCTATACTCAAATAGTGAGTGGCCATTCCACTCAAGACTATCAAGTCGTGACAAATAGACTATAGAAAATGCAAGCAAACAAACAACCAAACAATAAATAAATGCATACAGTTTCACCTCCAACATTTTTTTCAAGCACTATTTATATCACTTTTCCTCCACATCCCTTAAACAGAAAGAGATCTTGCCAAGTACTGAGCACCTGCAACATATGAGGTCACTTATAAGAAAACATACCACATTTTACAGGTGATAAAACAATCAACAGAGCACACTGCATCCAACAATATGTAGGACAGAAGATCCTCAAAATAATACCTTTAATGTCATCATAGTACTAAATAAATGTGTTGCACTACAAAATTAGCTTTTAGAAGCTTGTTGGAAATTACAAGAGAAGAGGGAAACATCCATTTCTTCCACTAGACTATCTTTAACAGCATGGGTGTGAATCCATGACACTTTCCAGGCTGTTCACGTTGCCTTTTAGGGCATGATCTCTATGGTAAGGTCCAATCATCACCTTGGGTTATGTAACCCCTCATTCTATTATGTCAAGTGAATGTTTTATGCCACTTTTCTTTAAAGCATTGCAAATCTACCTGTTCTACAACATTTACAGAAATAGGAATTGCTGCTTTTTTTTTTTTTTTTTTTTCCAACAGTCAAGAAATTAGACCCTTAGAGAAACCTTTCCTAAATAATGGATTTATCCCATGTTCTACTGAAACCACTTCCCAGGAGAATGTTAGTCAGCATACTCCTCTATATCATATCTTTAGCTATATTAACTTTTCCATAAGTAATTTAGTATGCCTATCCACTTGGAGGAAAAAAAAAAAAAAAAAAAAAAAAGATTTGCAAGCTTTTGTATCAACATCCATCCAATAGTTAAAAAAGAAGCCAGTGACTTAAGAAGGATTTGAGGTAGCCAAGCTCCCTGCAGAATGTGACCCTGAAAAAAAATATTACTTGTAGATGGTGTATGTTAATCACTGATCCCTGGAAATCTCATCTGAAACATGTCTAATCAGTAATAACCAAACTGTCATACTTTGAGATGACTACATTTCCCAGAATAGCTAAGACTGTTCCAAGGATCAAGATTCATTGTCCCTGTCCTGAACAATTAAGGTCAGGATTCTCCAACATTCAGGTTAGAGCTGCTGCTTTCTCTTATGTCAGGACTAGCGCAAAGCTTCTCTGCATCCTGCAAGCAGAACGAGCAATTTTGAAGACACCCGGCCCCCCTCTTAATACTTGGAGCGCAGTAGGAGACCAATCCACAGACAATTTTCCTGTCCTAACTTGATGAGCTTAAATTTTTATTAGAAGAAAGTAATATTACAGCTCAAATGAACTGATAGATGAGAGAAAGCCACTGCAACAAAGGCATACACACCGGCCTATAATTTGGACATCACAAATCATAATTAAAATGTGAAGTCTCCAATATAGTGAACACATGGCTAATTTAACATGCTTATAAAACAATGCGAGCTTTTTCTAAATGATCTTTGATAAATTAAGGTATATTGACAATTGTATTCATAATACTGTATTTTATTTTTTTTTTAATACATGCACTGGGTGCAGGACCATCACAGCGAGGATGATATGGTTTTCTGCACCAGGGGAACAAAGAAGGACACTTTTTATAACCTCGAAAGGCAAAAGCCCATTTCAGAAAATGTTATTTAACACACTGATGTGATAAGGTTGAAATTCTCTGACCTAAGACAAGCTATTATTGCTAACTGCTCCCTAAACCCCACTACTGTGCTTTAGGCTTGTTTATTTATTTATTTATCAGTCTTCCACTTTTCTAAATCCAGCTGCAGACCATCTGATCTCTGCTTTCCTCTTAATGGCTCTTCATTTTGAAGAATCATTTCTTAGAGAAATAGGTTTCAGTCTTGAGCAACTTATTTTATTAAAAAATGAGTTGCAGCTGTAAATACTATCGGTAGTTTTAAAATGCTACTATTTTCAAACTAACTTGAAGACTTACAAAAAATAAAGCTTTATATTCAAAGAAAATAAGGTACAATAATTAATCATGAGTATTTATATACTATGCTTCACATCCTAAGTTTTTATGAACAGTACAAATTCACAAAGTATCACAAATACACAAAACTCCATATATGGGGACGACTTGACTTTTTGCCAGGTAAGAAAACCCCTTCAGGTAGAAATGAAAGGGCATGGGCTGGACAGAGTAAAAATACAGAAATACATTTTGCGCCTAGATTGGCAAAATGAGTCTGAAACCTTTTTAAGCCTTTTAATACAGTATTCTGATCAACAAAGTGAAGGAAGCAACTTCCACATGCTTTTTGTTTAATAACATATGATGATATGAAGCAAGAACTAAACTACAGCTGGCTGCAACTGAGACTTCAACATCACTCAACATCTTCAGGAAGTCCTGATAATCTGTTTTATGCTGTATGAATTTTGATCTTAAAATGTTATTCCTCATATTTCCTAACCATAATATGCTATGGTCAAACACCTTTTTCTGTAGGTCAAGACCATGGCCCAAATGCCAAGGTGTAAGAGAAAGTGATGAATCTTTTTCAAGGTACTTTAAAAGAAAAAAATCTGTAATACATTTACAACAAAATCTGCCATTTTTTTTTAACCTTCCTTTACACCAGTCCTAAAGAAGGCAAATACCACAGAAGATAATGGTGGTGAGTTGAGTTACTCACTTTCCAATTCTACCAGTTGGGTTGGCAAAACCAACAGAAAATGCAAATACTCAACATCTTCAAGAGTACTACAAGAAAAGGGAAAGCTACAGGAAGAACTGCAGGAATGTCCTGGGTCAGCAGGAACACTTTGCTCTGAATTGCATTATATTTTGGTTGCATTTGTGAGGCTAACTGGAATTGTGCAACTAGCTGCCTCAGAAAACCTTGAAAATCTCACCTCCAGTTCAAAATAGCACAACATTAGCAAGAAAAAGCATGATGCCACAGACAAGTTGGTATCATTTTATTTGAATCACAGCACACCTTAATCCATACCAGTATCCAAGATTAGGCATGCAGATTCAAATCAAGTGAAAGGAGATTTTTGGAGTTGCACGTTGACAAAACGCAACATTTATCCTAAGACAGAGATAAGGTCCATAAAACACTAACAACCTTGTCTTTCATGGTACAGCCTGCACATAAATCCTGAGATCAAAAGACCCAAATGTTAAAACAAACTGCTAAAATAAACACACTTGCTGCAGAAGTAACACCAAACTTCAACCCAGACTGTTAAAAATACAAAGCATGTAAAGGAGCTGCTGGAAAATAGCTAATACTGTGTCCTGGTACTCTACTGAATGTGTTTACCAAGCAGGTATTTGTTGGATATTCTTTTTAATCTGACCTTAAAAAATTCTGGAGAAAGCCATTTCAGAATTTTTCTTCAACACTTATCTCAAAAATGGCCCATTTGATTCGTGAACATCTCTAATGTATATCATCAGTGACTGAAGGAGTTTTTTTTTATATGATTTTTGACAATTTAACAAGTCCTCCTGACAAATTAAATGGTTGTGTTGACAACTTAACTGTACTGCCAATCAATATTTTCAATTACTTTCATTGTCATTCAGAAAAAATACAACACGAGGTCATACAGTGGTAAAACCAAGTAAAGAAAATAAAATGATGCAGAGTCGTGGGGGAGGGGTCTGTGGGAGGGGACTGAAACTTTGAGGCACAACATGCAATTTAAACACTCTTTGTTTTTCCGGGGAAAGGTTAGGTGTTTCAGAATAACTTCTCTAATTTTAGATCTTGGTGACATCTCACTGAGAATACAACACAGTTTTCTTTCTTCCCATAAGCTATTTAAAAAGTCATTAAACTGGAGCTGCTGCCACATGGCACTTTCAGTGAAATCATCCTCTTTATTCCATCACTTCACATCATAACCCACATGTTCTTAACTACTAAACCAGCCCTACACAAGGTAGATAAATGCAATTCAGAGAAGTTACACGTCAATTAAGGATTTTTAATATCAGATTCTTAGGTCAAAGTCCTGACAGACCAGCTCTTTAGCAGGGAAAGAGCTGTAGTATGAAACATTTGTGCCATGTTGAAGAAAAACTTCCTGCACACTGGACTCCTCACAGTTTAGCCCTGTTGAGAAATTAATGCCTAATGGCCACCAGTTCACACAAAGCCAGTAGTAATTCAGGGTATAAAAAAATACATGAACTGAATGACCAAGAAATTTAAATGTCAATTTTCCTTCTCCTTAACACACACACAAAAAAAATACAAAAATAAATTATATTACCAATATTTATTGAAAAGAAAAAAAGGAAAAGGGGGGGGGGGGGGGGGGGGGATGGCTCTGCTTTTTTTTTCCCCCACATGCTCTTATTTTCCCAAGTGATTCTGGCAGGTTGAATCACTTGGATTCCATGCCAGAGGCTGTCAAAGTGAAAGCAATGGTTCCCTGCTGGGTAGATGCAACTTGCTAACAGGACCCATGCTGGAGGACCCATGCTACTGACCTGGCCATCCACTGCACCTGTGACCTCTACACATTTAGCAATGATCAGGCAGTTTAATGCCAAATCTCTTTCCTCACAAGATTCAATCTGTCAATGGGAATTAAAGCAAATGGCCAGTAGTTGCCATAATCATACTATTTTGTGGCTCACCACCTCAAGAAAATTTGTTCACACATGTCCAGGCACCTGAGGAGACAGCCAGGGGAAGCACACAGGCATGCAACCAATACAAGAAGAAAAAGGAGCATTTAGAAGTATGTTCAGGGAAAGTAACTTTCAGATGAAAAGCAAAAAAGCATGCAAAGATGTGTTGGAAACAGTGCAGGTAGCAAGCAGATAAATGATTCGAGGCTGGGTTATAAAGAAAAGTAAAATGAAAGAAAGGTATGAAGGTGAGTCCAGTTTTCAGTTAAGCATCAACATTTTAAAGGAGAACACCCAAAAATCAATAGTAATTTTAAAAGCTCACTACTGCATATATTATATACATTGTGTGAGGCAACATAATCATTTCTGCATGAGCATAATGTTGTCCTATTTTTTGTCAGAAGTCCTCTGCTGGAAAAATAGCTTCAATAAAGATATTTACTAACATCAGTATAACTTCTAGAATAACCAGAATAAACAGGGTGAAGTCCAGTATTACAAAAACACATTGCCAGTAAGGTGATATTTATTACTGGTCAACCCATTCATAGATTTTGTTCTCCTGCTATTAGAAACCAATTTATTTTTCACTGCCATATAAGGGAGCAAGAGTGGGGCAAACTTTTAAGGCAATTGTGTATTTTACAGCCCAGACCTGATAAAGAAATGTGGGGAGACAGGAAGGACTCTTTTTTCCTCACAAGACTGGAAAAAGGTGTATTGATATAGTGATTAAACACTGAACAATTAGAGTACTCTTGGAAAAAATCCAATGAAGTCGTTGGCCACAAAAATCTGAAAATCATGAAAGAGATCACAAAATATTGCCACTGACAATAATTTATGGTGTCTCCTTTAAGCCTAACATTTTAAAGTGGATTTTAAAATCTCTTCTGCATTAACTCAAAATTTGCCACTTTATATATATATATATTTTTTTACATTCAGTTCTAATTTTTAGACATTTTTATTATTTGTACCAGTTACATTTAACCAGTCACATGCCTAGGAGACACTTTCAGTTAGCAAAGGCAAACTGAATAACTGACCCCTTCTTTTTACAACTGTTGGAAAAATATAAAAGATCACAAGTGCTGCGATGTACACATACATATACATATATACATATATATATAAAGCTACATCATCGTCTTCATCATTTTAACATGTACTGTTATTATTCAGGTCAGTAAGCTCCCAAAGCTACAGATTCACAGATATACTTTGGTGCAACAAAAAAATAAAATGTGTCTTATGAAGAAGCAGCCTACAGAAGTTTATGTGAAAAGACTGACTTCTTGAAGGAGATTCCATTGCTTGTGTTGCTGCAAAACCAATGGATTCTGCACAGTTCTGTTAACCATCAGCAATTATCTTCCTGTCAAAGCTAAAGGTAACAAATTTCCCCATATCCAGCAAGGCTATATCATCAACCGGACACCAGCATCATTTGACGGAAACTAAATCACGACACCAGCCAAGAGCTCTGACAGACAAATGTGCTGCCTCCGAAAATCTAGGCCTATCAGTCAGAGGAGGAAAAAGGTTCTCTCAGCTGGTCTTTCTGAAAAGAGATTAAATGTTGTAGATTCTGTAAGTACAGTACCAAGCAAATCCTAAATATGAGAATTATTAATGGACTTTACCACTGGTCTTTTTAATCTTTTGCCAGCTTATGCTCATCTATTTAACTGTGGTCTGTCTTGTTTCCTGATGGACATAAAAGGCAGGAACCGTGCATTATCCTAGTCTTAATCAGAGACAGCAGCACAAGAACAATGTACCTCTACCTATCATATGGGTAACAATTTAGCACTAGCTGCTCTTTTATAATGAAGACTGTGTAATAAAAGATACCTCTAATATGTCCTGTCCTTATACTTAACAATAACATTCATTTCATGATATGCTACGTAATGGGGATATCACTTCTTAACCTGCACAGTAACAAAGTACTGCATTATCACAATGCAATTGCAGTTTGGCTGGAATTTCCTGATAATCTGTAGCTGGAACTCGCATTTTTTTTTCCCCAAAGGGACACACAGTACAGTAGATCAGCCTGTAACTGCAAAACTACAATTTGAGTATAGCTATCTTTAACCCATGTAATACCCACGGTATAAAAAATGTGATGCTTTGTAAAGTGGTGCTATATATTGTTAAATAAAAATCAAAGAACTTCCATTGACAAGTCAGTGAGGTATTTTTCTTACAGGATCTGGTGTCACATTAAATGAAATCACAGGCACAATTTATCTGGTGGAAGTTCCAGTGGAAAGCCTATGAGAGGGACTTGATGTCTGAGGGGATTGATAGTACCAGAAAATGCCTTTCACCCCTAGGTCACTGGTTCAAATGTGGGCCAAGCCAGTTGTGACCTAAAGCTGTTACTATTTGACAGCTGTTCGATGACCTATGTGAAATGAGCAGATTCAGACTGGTACCTATCAAAGAGATGTCCACTCCACAAGGAACATACAGCTGTAGTAGACATCAATCATCCTCCTTGTTGGAAACATCTGAGGAGCTTCCAGCAGCTTTAGAAACTGTACGGGCTGTATGGACATGGTTTCCTGAGGCACCAGCTCCACACAGGGAGCACAGCCTGCTTTGGGAAAGACCACACATACGAACATCCTATATTTCATAAGCCTGGAAGAGTTTTAGACCTGTGAGACTGCTTTCCCGTAAAGCAAACGTAGTCCTAAGTTAACTTAAACTACAGACAACCTCCCCCCCAGAACATACTGTGAAATCTGATAATTAAATTTTCAACTCCAGATTGTATTTTACCACAAGTGTTTACAGTTCACACATAGAAAAGAGTAAGTTAAAACAAGGTTCAATTTAAAAGACTACACTGTATCCTACTTTTTTTTCTTTTTTTTAATTTTAAGTACTCTGCCAAATTGGGAAATTTTGTATAAAACAGAAGAACAGAGGGAACAAGGCCAAGACCTGGAGTTAAGTGAGAAACAGAGCAGCAAAAGAGACACAGAAGAGTATTTCAAGTTTCATGCAGCTACCTTCTATTCTAAATATACAGGACTGGGTACTTTTCCCTTCTTTGGGAGACTGCAGTTCAATAGGAGTTCTCCAGAGAGCTTAAACATAAATTAAACATTTTCGTATTGGGACCACAGTCCTAGATGGTGTAACCTGAGGAAAGACAGCTACTACTTTTTTCCTTTCCTTTTTGATAACTCTTACATAAAGAGCAAAAACTATTCCCTGCTTTAACACAAAGAGTGCACCAAACATAGACATAACAGCATGAAAGTTTCCAAATCACCACAAGCCTACTTTTCTGTAGTTTTAGAGCTCGCATAATAAAGTACCAAACACCTTCTAAAACCCAGAACCAAAAAAGGGATCCTCTTAATTTAGCTTCATGGTGAGACTCAGATCAATTAGAACACGAAGCACAGATGAGATCTAGCATGAGGTATTTATTTTATGTTCTTAATGGTTTAAATACATTAGCATAAACAAACTTCTGATACTTGTATGAACCCAATACTGCTGCACGATTTTAGAAACATAACAGCTAGAAACTATTCAACTGAAGGGTTTAGTTTTTTAACAGCTAGCTTATTCGCTATTAAAGTAAGCATTCAAACCAAAGAAAAAGCTAACCTGGATAAGCGATGAAAACTCTTAGCTTGACTCTACTTTTAACCTTTTTGTGACACCTAAATTGCATAAATAAACAAGCTATTCTTATTCTGCGTCAAAATTACACTTGTGAAGTTCTACCTTTTAATTAGCATGCTTTATAATATAGAACAAAAAGTATAATGAAACACATAATTAAAGCATATGTCATGCTGAATCATCTTCATTTATATCACAATACACCAGTACCACACTTGCTACAGGCTCCAAATGCTATGGAGGGAGGAAATTTTTTTTATCTACCACAAGGAAATTCATCCAAGAGTCCACATTTGTCTAAACTAATCCTATTAACGTACTTGCCACTGCTTGTTGCAAAAGGACCTATACATATAGTTTAAGATTACAGCCAGTACTTCCCTTGTTCTACATACTGATCAGTGCATGTATAGGGGTATGGGCAAGAGGAGAAAAGAAATAAAATGAAACTACCAATTTTTTCAGCCTGTCACAGCATAGTAACCGAAATATGTTATTTTCCTTTACAAATTAATATTTCTGTTACAAACCATTGAAGAAAGTTTATAATGCCAATAACACCTGAGAAATCAGTTACTACTGTAGTTAATGACTGGTTTGGTAGATTGTTAACTGCCCTTAACTTCCCATGAGTGGTTAACTAACAAACCAGTCATTACCTACTTCATGGGGATTAGAGGTTAAACATAAACTTGATTACAAGCTATAAATGTGAGTAATTTGATATGTTATTGGTTATTACAAAAATATATGGTAATAATTTCCTCTTTAATGAAAGGAAGCATGTTTTTAGTGGTCCCTAGTTTCTTGTTGAGGCTTAGGAAAAGAGATCAGTGAATGATTAACAGCGACACTCTTATGATGGGCATCTGGGGCTAGGTGGCAAAAATGAATGCTCACCACTTATCTGTGTCATTAAACTAAAAAAATATCATTCTATCTGTACAATAAACAGAGGATTTGTAAGCAGTGTTCTTAAGGTTCAGTTCAAAATGCTTGTGGCTGGCAGATGCAGTTTTTGCATGCACATGCCTGGGGGAGGAAAGTTAATCCACGGTTATATTCTCAATAAATCACAAATTTGAAGGGTTCAAATATATATAATTATTAATTAATCCAAAATAATCTTTCCAGTGTAATGGCGTCATTACTTGTAGGAAACTGGAACATACTTTTGCTTTTCAAGACCGTAAGGTAAAACTAAACCACAGAAAAATAATAAACATCTTTGTTATTTGAAATAGAAACATCTGAATCAAAGTGATTAGCTTAAAAATCATTGAAAACCTGTGAATTTTCCCCAACTATTTTGCACCTTCAAAACAGTTTTTAGAGCAATGTTGTTTCTATTACTGTGCTGCTTGGATTTCTGTGATACATCCTGTATTCTCATACCCCTGCTTCTCAGCACTTTCTCTTCAAATCTGAAGATACTCCCTGACAAAAGAAATGCATGCAGAAATTATATTATTGTTACTGAATACTGGGAAAAATGTTTCCCAAACCATTATAGAGAAATTACACTGACTACATTAACCATTTCATACAATTTCACTGAATACCTGTCCCTATCAGACCCTATGTCCATTGCTGGATAGAGTATAAGGAACAAATAAGTCAACAGGCCCCTAGCCTTGTCCTGACACAAGTAGCAGAGCCCAAGGAAACAAATGAAAAGGTGAGCTAAACTTGTGAACGTGCCTGAGGCACCTTGAACTTTTACGCCAGCAGGGCAACAGGAAGCATGCAAGAGTACTTCCTTGCTCTGCCTCCGCGATGGAAGTTTGGTCTTGCAAGTGGCAGAATGGAAAGCATGGGTCATGGCTTCCCTGCATCTAGGGAAAAAGCATTTGTTATCCTGTACTGCATAAGACATAAAAGAAATACAGGAGTCTGCACAAAGGTAGGACTTCAGAGGACGATTTATGTTTTTCTGCATCACTCAGACTCCTGAACCTCTAGGAAGAGTGGGTTGTTCAGTATTCATCAGAGAGTTAGGATGGGGGTAAAGGTTTGAAGCTTCCCAGGGCTGTGTAAAGCACCAAGAAAGCTACTTATGCATTTACTAATCTATATCTATTAAATTAGATAGTAAATATACATAAGATGGTCAGCACTGATCACCAAGACTGATCAGAAGAGCTCGCTCTGTCCCAGAATTGATACCTGTCCAAATGTTCAGAAATTAATAGGTAAATCTTAGCCTGTAAGCTTGGTGAGTTTGGGAGGTAGATCACAGAAACAGGTCCAGAAATATAGAAAAGCTAAAAGATGAATCAAAGTCCAGGTATCTAAACATCTAGGTGTATAAGCTAAAAATAAGCCAGCTATTCACTGTATCCTCTACTGCCAACACAAACTGAAGAAATAATTTTGTACAGCGTAGGGCAGAGAGTAACTTGGATTTCCAGAGATGAACAGAATGCCTTAATCCATTGGCAAACGCTAGAAAGAACTAAAAAAAGAACTAAAGCTGAGGTGGGGCAGGAAAATATAATTCTACAGTCACCCTACTGAGCTCAACCTAAGAAATAACCTGCTATGTTCTATGCTAATTAAAGAGTTTGAACAGCCTGTAGCACCAAATCTCAAGTATATTTTTGTGGCATTAAGACAATGAAGTAGTAAGTAAACATGGCAAGTTCTAAAGCAAAAGACATTCACAAACTTCAGCTTAAAAGAAGAAGGAAAAAATATCCTATCATGAAACTCTAAAAGCACATTAAGACAGAGATTACAAAAGCATTCATTGTCACAATCATTTTTGTTTTTCTTTAAAATTAAAAAAAGAATTGAAGTTATTGATGGAGATGGTACTGAACTGCTGTTGGAATGTTAGGCTTGGAGGATCAAAAATGTCATACATCTAAATATATGCAATGAAAATTGTATCAGCCATGGGGAATGGGGGAAGAAATCAAACCTGTGAAGTTGACTCAGAGAACAGCACTCACAAAGAAAAAGCATTGTTGACTAAAACAGAAACATGGACTCCAGCAAAAAAGGCAAATTCCCTTAACCTCTGGCTTTAACGTTATAGCCCACTGTCAATCAGCTCCTAACCTGTAGTTCTGCATTTTAATTTATGGCAAGCCACAAATTATTTTTAAAAATAATGTTTTCTTTTGGAAAAATTATATTACTTAAGAATGGCAGATACATACAGTTGAAGAGAAAAAGGAAAAAACACACACAACTCTCCCAAATTTTGATGATAGGTTTTTATTTTATTGTTTCTTTTCTCATTAAGAGTCTTGTAACACTGGGAAACTACCTCCTACTAAAAGTTTGGCCATCACTATATACACCTTCATCACTATAGTGACACTACAGCATCATCACTACTGCCACCTTATTTTCTTAAGGCCCCAGTTTATTTACTATGGTATAAGAATATATTTAATGATATTATAGGCAGTGCAAAATTCCTTCCAACAGCTGAGACTCAGGAAAAATGTGGTTTCAATGATGTTCTGTGTGATCCCACCCAAAACAGATTGGTGCTTTCTGCACCAGCAATTAGGATGTTTTCAACACGGGAAGGGTTTGGTTGTATATGTACCATAGCAGCATATGCTAAACAGTATTAAGTATTGCATATACAGGCCACCAGCTTTGCAGCTCCATTTTAGCAATAATGCTCAGCATTTGTATGTTATGATTATTATACAATAAAGACATGAATTTCTCATTATGCTATTGGTGCAGATATGATAGCGTTTATACAGATTCTTAAACTTATCAACCCACTACTTTAAATCACTGGAACTGCTGCTGGTTTGTGATCAGCTGAAAAAGAATTGTGCATCAAAACAGTGGGTGCTTGTTCTTGTTTTCTGCTGGAAAATTCCTTCAAACACAAAGCCTTCAATGACAACACCTACTAATGCTGCATGGAAATTTCAGGCAGGTTGATGTCAGAAGATTTACGGCACCTTTCAAAACCAAATACCAGGTACTGGGAACCGTCACATCCAGTCCAAGTGGCATTCCCCAGTACACACACACCTTCCTGCAGCATGCACCCCAACCTAGCAAGCTCCACTTCAGTGGTTCCCAGCCTGGAGTAGCAGCCTGGAGAAGCATCTCATCCTGTGCCTATTGCCAACCTCAGACTCTCCCCTCTCTCTGCTCCAGTGCCTGCAAGCTCTCCAGGACAGGGTCATGTCACAATGCTCCATTCCAGGGTTGAACCTCCAGACTGGTATTGGCACCTCCCGTACCACCAGAAGTCTGTCCTTCATACAGCATTTTATCAGCCTCACTATGTATGGACAGATAACCCCAAATGAGATGAGACAGAAAGCAAGTGAGGAAGCAGAGGCATTTAACTACATATGAATTTAGAGTCAAACATCAATTTTTTTAGCACACTGTAATTTTGTAAATTGCTTAATAATGATTGAGAGTTTTCTCTAGGAGGAATTTGAATTGAGAATCAAAAGTACACACAAGTTTCAGATGCAGAAAGTGAGTTTTTATTAAAATAAACCTTTAAACCTGTCTCAATGTATTTTCAAGTAGTTAATGTAAATCAGAAACAAAAAAAAAATACAAGTTAAACAAACCTTCACTAAACATTGCCAAGAATATTTTCAAGTGCTGGGAGATCCTCCCCTTCTCTTTTTGGGGGGTGGCCCTGGGGGAGGGATGGGATGTGGGAGGGAAACGATCAAGTGCATAAAACATACTTGAAACATATCCAGTGCATTTTAAAAGCTGAAAATAAAGGCTTGAGAAATATATTTTGGGGACTGAAAGGAGAATTGATACAGAAAGCTAACCTGGCATGATTTTAGGGGATATATCTAAAAAGCCTAATCATTGATAATTCACAATTTGTGAGCCTGGTGGGATTTCATGCAGAGCACTAGCCTCACTAAGGTAATTGGTGCTATTGAAACAACACTGGCTCAGCAGCATGCTGCTTTCTTCCTCGCCTCTGGGCACAGGAAGGATCAATATTTGTTAGGATTGCTTCTTGTTCCAACAATGTAAGATTTACAATACTTGCTAGGATTCTCACTTTGTCTTCACACAACTCATCAGTGGAACCCAATTACTAACCTCAGACAAACAACATTAACATGAGCCTCTATGCTTCTTTATTGCCCTTCATCCAAGTCTCATTTCAGGGTCTTCAGGCAGTGCCACTATAACAGATACTACACTTTAAAGTGTGCTCCAAGGAATAAATTTTCAGTCTTTCATTACTCGTACCTTGATTTACTTCATATCATCTTGCCGCTATAGACAAAGATAACACACTGTAAATTACAGCCATCCTGTCTTGTAGTTTCAGAGGTAGGGGGAAGGCAGGGAGTGATGCTTTTGTGCTACAATTAGCACTGGGCACCAGAGCTTCATTGCTATCATCAGTAGTGACTGAGTCTTGCTTATCAAAGATGCAAACCCATTATTTCACATAAACTCGTTTCCTAAATTGCTGTATATTTATTTCATACTCTGATAAATGAGAAGCTCTACAGTAAGAGAAAAATACATATTTTTATATTGTTTATTGCATTAACTTCAGATAGGTAATCTCATTTAACTTTACTCATGGGGCTATTTCTGTAAATTTTTCAGTCCTGATGTCTTAATAACACAGTGGCTTCCGATAGTTTGCTGTTCATTACGATCTCATTCAAGCTCAATACACAGAAGCAAAACCCCAAACCAGATAATTCTGTTTCAAACATTTTAACTATTCGTGCAGAGTTGGCAATAGAAAGCTTGGAAAACAGTCATTGGAAAAATTCCTTCAAGTTAGCTGTTGCAGTACCCCCTTATTTGTCCTACAATTTCCTCCATCCTCCATCCTATTCCAGTGGCTGATAACTAAGAACATTAGTTTTATGCGACTTGTCAAGCTCAAATGAAAAGAGAGCTAACTTTAATGACACTGCAATTAATCGCCCCAATAGACAGACAGCTAAAAGACAAGATATTGACTTCATTAAGGATAATGTATTATGTCATTAAGTTGGTAGGGTCACCTTGTGTATCATATATGCTCGCTAATATATTGGCATTTTCCTCAAATAAGATAAATTCAGATGAGTGATAAAGCTGATTAGAAAATGTTTAATCTAAAGAGGCTAGTTTCCTTATATTCCACTTTGCAGCTCCAGGTATAAGTAGACTAGTAAAACCCCATTATAGAACCGGGTTTACCTCAAATAACAGATCTTAGCAATTTATAATCTTTTGGGGCTTTTTTGTTCAACTCCCTGCCACCCTCCTCCTCTCTCCCCCCCAACCCCCCCCCCCTCCATCTTATTTATTATTTGCCCAGACTGTATTTCAAATTTGTTTTTAAATGTATAACCTTTTTCAGTACATGTAAGATTAAAATGACCACTGCATGCTATATTAGTACTTCTGTATGTTCTGTATGAAGGCTTAACCCTTTACAAAGGCTTAACCCTTTACAAATCAGGAGTTTGAAATGAGTTTAATTTGAAAGAGCTACTACAATAATGAGCTATTATAAAGCCAATCATTCCTTCTAATTAAGAAATTTCCCTTTTTATCCCAATCTAAAGGTAGTTTTGCTGGGGAGGATTAAATCTATTTTTTTTTTAAATCAATACTATGGAATATTTGCAAATTAAGATACATGTGAAAGCCATTCATGCCACTTAATATCATGCAAATTAAACAGTTTTTTTGACATTCACTGCCTTCCTAGAATACTAGGATACAGTAGGCAGGCATGTTTCTCGCACCAGCATTATTTTCTAAGATTTCCAAGTAAACAGAGACCTGCACATTTCGTTACATTAATGACTACCTGCATATTCCAGGTTTGTAAATTACTTAATAATGTAAAGTAAACCATCTATGTTCTACAAAAAAAAAAATAATATATATATATATATATATATATATACACACATGGTCTTCCCATTCCATAAACATTGTTTCAACAAAATGAAATTAAAAAATAAACAGGATCCTTTATTTAAAAACCTCTTCAATATAAGATTATGCTACTGTGTTTAGATTTGCATTTATTAAAGGAAGAGCTTTCAGATGCCAGACTGGTTTGTTCAGATCTGACCCAACAGCCTAAATCTTCTGCAATCTTATTTAAAAAAATAATTTGAAGTATCGCAGTAAATAAGTTATATAGTATGCATAAGATCTGCGTAAAAATGTACAGATTTGCTTCATCCAGTAAACAGCAACATGGTATTTTAAAATGAGCATGCTTGTTTGCCTGTTCCTATTAATTTATTTCAGCAGTTCCTCAAGAAAAAAAAAATGATACTCTGGAGGATAACAGTCTGTTAATGGTCAGTTCGCCTCAACACTACCGTAGGCAACACACAAAACCTCCTTTTAAAGAACAAACTCTAATTAGCATCGCCTACAATTCCTCATTCCAAACCATACCTTTTAACCTGTACCCCATCTTTTCCAATATTTCCATTAAGGTTGTCAAAAGCAGAAGTTTGGGAACCTTTCTTTGTGACCTTGGCATTTCTTCTCAGGCTTAACGTATTGGCATTTTTTCCTCTGACTGCATCGCTTCTCATTTGTCATGATTATTGTTGAATTTTTCAACTGTCATTCCCGAACGTAAATCAATGGTTGTCGACTTCCCCTTTGTCATATCTGCACTGCCAACAGCCTTTCCCTTCTAAATGAGGCTTCCTCCCTTTCCATCCATTAAAAAAGGCCTGTCTTTTGGAGAAGTCAATCCTTTGTTAGGTCACTCCATTTATCATTCTTCCAATCAGTACCTGACACACTTATTCAGCCAGGTCTTCAACCACACAATCATTGTTCATTTTGGGAGGGGGGAGAAGGGGAGGAAGAAGGGGGTACTTTATTTATGCGTGGTGTTTTTTGCCATCCATCTTGACCAGTTTTCTATTTTTCAATGCCCTTGTATCTTTAGGGTCCTCACTTGCTTGAAGGAAACATGAAATTTATTTTTTTTTTGGAGAGGGCGGGGGGGGGGACACAATGCTTCCAGTGGGGAAAAAGAGAGCACATGCTTAACCTGAGAAAACACTTTGCTGCATTAAGAATAAAGGGATACTAAAAGTGGGAGAAGCATCTAGCATAGCAAATTCAGTTCTGTTACAAAAGAACTCTTTAAAAAAATCACTTCTGTTAAAAAAAAAAAAAAAAGTGGAACAAAAATAGGAATGGATTGCATGACCTTTTTGACAAGGTTTAAGTCATATAAAGTTATATTACAATAAAACCAGTTTCTAAGCAGAATATTGGTTCATAGTGACTTACAGAAGCCTTCAGGACATGACTTGTTCAATAAAGAAAAGGAAGTTAGTATCTGTTATTTATGCGGCTACAGTCACGTTTGGTTGAACAAATTCACACAGCTTCGATCCCCTCTACTAATATTTCAAACAGGTCTGCAAACAATGTTATTAAGTTGCCTTTGTCATTGTTGGGTATTAGGTTTAAAAAAAAAAAAAAAAAAAAGCCTGAAGTTTATTAAAGCCACCCACAAAAGCAACAAATTCTTTCTATCATTTCCTGTCTCAGGTTAGAGATGAGTCAATAGCTAACATGTACCCATCAGGCATCCCCACCCCCAGATTTTTAGGGACACAAAAAGAAACAACTACACCAAGGTCTAAAAAACACCCTTCACTACAGCAGACTGATCCCAAGCTCCTTCTATTATGAAAACATTACCCCATGTCATGTGTAAGTCTAGCCACTTCCCATTAAATAACTCAAACGGGAAAAGAGCACAGTGCACATCATGCAAGGGTAATTTCTTTCAGAAAGTAAAAAGAAAAGAAGCAAGCTCCTACTGTTGTTACTTCACAATGTGATAAAACACTTCATGTGAGGTCAGATCCACAAGTTTTACTAAAACCCTGAGCAGTAGTAATTAGCAGGAGTGCTTACTGTCTGGAGATCCTGAGGCTGCAAAGACAACAGACTCAGGTTCAAGCATCATGCAGACTCATTCCATACTTCTGTTAACCTGATCCTTTACCCCACATACAGACAGTTTAGTGCCATCTCCTCCCATCCTCTCTTTCTAAAATGTGAAAACATGAAGTCAGGCAAACTATGCAACTATTTTCTTCCAAGATCTTTCCAAAAGGAAGTCTGCTGGAAAGCCTTCAAAACCCTGCTGCCTTCTAGATCACCATGAATATGAGTTTTCTATGCAGTTTCTGGCTCCATACCAAAGCCAAAAAGATGTACAAATATATACATATATATATTTTCCCCTCAGGTTTTCTTCAGGAAACCTAATACACTTGGTCAATCCCAACAACACCTGGACACCACTAGTATACTTGGCTCAGGAAAAGAGCATAAAGTACACATAGACTTAGGAAGTGAGATATGAGAGGTGGGGTCTCTGAGATATGTGGTTTAAATTTCTTGTTGTGTCACATGTTATAATTTGACCTGGAGTAATTCAAACAAGAAATTAAATTATCTACTTCTTATTTGTAAGAAACAACACTTCCCACAGATTATTATAGGAATGCATTTTCCAACATTACATTAATGAAAGTCATGCAAGTATCTTGGGTATCTTCCCTTTTCGGCAGGAAAGCCAGACCAATGGAGGCTTGGGGCATTATCAATACCAATATTGGTCCAACATCAGTTCTGTCTGGAAAACTGATCCCCAGCAGGCTAGAAGATACACATCCCAAGGAACAAGTTTTGTCAATGGAATTTACAAGGAAAAAATAATTTTGCACGTAAATAAGCAAGATTCTTACACAAGATAAACATGCAACATTTCTACAAAACTATGTATATCAAGGCTTCTCAGAGTTCAGCCTAACCTCTGATTTTGGCATTCAAGCCTTTTAGGTGAGCACATAACAGTGACTGAATACCTTGGGACATGCTAGTTAAATATGTATGCAATCTCCATGTATGACCAATGTTATGAGTTAACCCCAATCCCTTTTGGGTTTGGAGCTACAAAAGCTATTCCAGTATTTGCTCCTCTTCTCTAAGACCCACCATATTTTTATGTGCTCCCTTGCTGCAGACAGGAAAAAGTGATTTCAACACTTCCCTGTGTATTTTACAACTTTGTGATATTGCATTATTACCCAATTTTTGAAGCCGGTATCTAAGTTACCAAATTATAGCAATCTAAATACCTGCATTTATATTTTTTATTAAATACATTTTACTAATCAGATAACTACTAGAACTACATATGGTGCTCCAAGCTTGAGATATCAACTAATATGATTTACACTTCTCTTCATTGCCCTTATATCTTGCTTAATAAGACATTTTATTCTGATACTCCTGAGGTAACAAAGGCAGAAGGTTTACTGCTTTCTGTAGTAGGAGTTTTATTTATTTATTTAATCTGCACAAGGTAAGGGGTCATTTCCTTGTGAAAACGATAAAATACAGGCGATACTGTTTTAAATCATATCATGCAATCCCATTCTTGTCCAAGCAATAGATTTACAGATAACAGCAGCAATCTCTTTAAACTGTAAAAATCCAGTGACCCTTCTGGAACCACACAGTGACACAAAGAGGTGTTATTTGCAAACCAAAAGAGCTATTAAATACACAAAACACTATATTCTAAACAACAGTACAGGTTTTTTGAATCTGTAAGGAGTAAGGAAAAGCAAGAAGTTCGCAGTTCTATCTCTAACATCGCTGGTTTATGTCTTACAGATATGGCACATTTTATCACATTTTCTTCATTCCTAGTTAGGACTTGTAATGCTTAAGGAAGGGCAGAAAGCAAGTACCTTATTTGGCAGGCAAATGCTGCTATTCAGACTCTGCTGGAATCTTGTTTGTTTGTTTTTTTCATTTTGTTGAAGTAGAGAGCTTTTTCATGCCTGCATTTGTTTAGTTGATACATATTGTAATGTATTCACATGCACCAGCAAAAAATGGTATAAAAAATTGCCCAGATAAAAAAAAAGGTAAGATCATCTCCAATTTAGAAGCTCACAAAATAAAAGGCACGGATGGCTTTAATTTCCTAATTTATT
Organism: Netta rufina; assembly: GCF_964035555.1. Classification (NCBI taxonomy): domain Eukaryota; kingdom Metazoa; phylum Chordata; class Aves; order Anseriformes; family Anatidae; genus Netta; species Netta rufina. The sequence goes on from NC_140130.1 coordinate 14,718,560, forward strand.
TAGTTTTGCAACTTTACATTAGGTACTAATGTAAGAAGGAAGAAGGAAGATTCATATTTTATTTTTTTTCATTATGTAATTTTAAATTGCACCCATAAAAAAACAACATGCTCCCCTTAAGTTCAGCATTAAGAACCTTAAGCATTGGGACCATCACTCAATTGCAAAACATAGATGCTCTATGTTAAAAACGTTGCCAAAAGATAACGAGTATGCTGATTTTCAAATTTATACAATGTTACCTTTCAATACACATATTTTTGTTTCAAATAGGCTTAAAATTCTTAGCAACACTCTAGATTTTTTTCTTTGTGCAAGTATGTTCTCAATAGTCTACCTACTGTTATTTCAACAAAGAACTTATACCAAAGCGTACATCAGCTTTTTCTTAAACTAGTGGCCTTCTACTTCAGGATGTAATACATTTTCAGACATGTGATATTCAAACTAACAGAAGGAGTCAGCATCCTGTGAGAACAACCAATTATATGGATTTTTAGCCTCTGTCTTACAATTACGACATAATTGTTTTCTATTAATTAGATGATATGCGTTTGTACATGGAAAATGAATTCTCTCATTCAACACACTGCGAGAGAAACAAAATATGAAAATATGTATGGGCTGAAGCATTAATACGTCCTTATTTGAATTAGCTTGTCACTGTAACTGAGACATAAGCCAAAATCTAGAAGTGCTTATAATCAAAAACTGTGACCTTTGTTTCCTTTTGCATGTGAAAACTGCTAACTTGCATTTTATTTCAAACACTGCATTAGCAGTATTCAGAACAAGCTCTGTGAAACAACATCCAGAAATCTGATTGTATTTAATAACTTGTAACACAATTAAAAACTGAGTCAAATCCTGAGACATGCTGAAATCTACCTGACAATATTTACTTGCAGCTTCCACTGTAAACAGTGTGTTTCAAGATCTAGATGTATTGCAGAACTTAACATGTACAGTCCGTCTTCTGAATGTCTGTGCACTTGCTTTTAATTGCATTTATCTAGCAGACAATATTTCTTCAGAAAAGTTAAGGCAATATACAGTATAGACTGCATATAACAGTATGGACGGTTTCTAATGCATTTATTACACAGCAGAGCAGTACCTTTTAATATCTTACCCTTACCCAAATATACATCTTATATGTAATATATGATGTTTCTAATGACTTTTTTTTTTTTTTTTAATTTCATCTTAAAGTACTTGTAACATGATTACTAGGAACTGCATTTGAAAAGATACGAATTTTGTATAAAGAAGTTGTATTGACAGTTGCTCAATTTCTTTTCTCTACAATCTAAAAACATTTTCCAGCATTTGTGGAAAAACTTCTAAATCAATAGGTGCTGCTGTTTGTGTAGCACTCCAATAATACTAGGTATAAATGCTAACGATGCATAGCCAAATAAATCTCAATTTAAAAAATAAAAAATAACTCTTTGGTTAAGTTACAAGCAAGTACCTTATGAATGACTAAAAAGAGACCTCTGAAATGATTAATTTTGGCTCAAACACCAAGTTCTTCGAATGCTTACAGGGACAAATAAAGATAAGCTGCTTCTGTAACAAAACCATTTCTGCGTCTCAGAGCTGTGATGGGCCAGTACAGTTACACAAGATGGAAGAGAAGGGAAGGTCACAGGGCTATGTGGTACATTTAAAAATGCCAGAAATAGATGCTGATCATCTTGTATTTCTTTTTCAAAAAAAGCCTCTAATCAGTTCTAAGTTTCTTAGACAGTTTGCTTTCTTGCTGCACCTAGAAATGTGTCATTTGTCTATTTAAAAATATAACAGCTCGCCACCCCTCCTCACCGGCTTTCGCTGGCCTCTCTTTTTTTCCCATTTAATGTCTCTAACTTTATGCCATGTTCTTTTCCTCTTTCAGCACGGCTGAGCAAGGCTGACAGGCGGATTCCTTTGCTTTTCAGGGTATTAAAGCCACTTTCCCGCTCTGACAGCCTGTTCTACTCTGCCACCTTATAGCTCTGGCTTCACACTTCTCTGGGCAGCCACTGCTTCTTGACAGACCACTGTCACTTCCCATCATCCTCTCTGTATATCCTGTTCTCTCCCCCTCAGCACGCATCCCGACTTTCCAACCAATGCAATTATTTTTTTTGACAAGCCATCCATCAGCTTTAACTTTAAAAGCACTTTCCGCTGATATCCATTGTTAAATCCCTTGCTTTTTATGGAGCTTGCATGAGAGAATATGATATCAGACATTCAAACTACCAAACCATGTAAATTTACTTTGTTCTCAGCTATGTTTCCAATTTCACGTCCAATTTTTCGGTACATTATGCGTAGTTGTTGTGCTTAATATGATGTTGTCAAATCCCATTAAAGTTCACTGCATTGCACGGCTTTAAAAACAGGTTACAATTTGCATTCTATAAAGAAAGGAAGGAGTGCAGTCTGAAGTCAAGCTGAATCTTATTAAAATTATCTGTTCAATTGTTACATTTGTAGATGGAGTAATTTTGAGGCATTAGCTGAGACACATATGAAAATGTCAGTGTGCCAACTAATGACAATGAAAGCAAAAGGAATATATCTGTGAAACTCAATAAAGCTCCTTTGCTGGTGACATAAATTTGATGATAATCCGAGGAAATGAATAAGGGACCATCCAGTTTGAATAGGAATTACCTTTTCTATTAAATCACTTTGCTGTATTTCCACTTGGCCTACATCTTGGTCCTATGCCACAATGAGTCTCTCTCGGTGGACTAAAAAAATCCCTACAGGAATAACATACTCTTGAGGAATATCTTTCATGTAAAATTCAACCAATTTCAGTCAGGCACGCTTAAAAACCAAGGAAAGAATTAGGCTTTATCCCCTGCATCTGTGTAGAAGGGCAGATGAAATGGCTTGCTAATCAGGAGACATGTCCAGCCATAAGCACCACTGTGCTCTCCATGCAGTGGTTTACATGTATACACAAAGGCTTGCATTCTTACATACATGAAGATAAATCAATATAAATAGACAGTTATAAATATCAAGTTCATCAAGCTCCCAAAATGCTGGGAAAACACAGATGCATGTGAAAGGCAAATTTTTGATTGGCTTTTTTTGTTTTTCCCTAACACCATGGTAGCTCAGATTTTAAATCCTTTTCTTGCCAATTCATAACTGGACTCCTCTTTGCTGCAAGAGGAAAGGCAACAGTCAGTGATAAGTAATGCTTTCACAAGAATCACTCAGTTACCCTTGTTATCATCATACATCTTTGACAATTCAATACAATTAAGACCTACTGTAAGTATTGCAAACAGTTTATGTAGCTAAAGGTGTCTCAGAGAACTTACTGTTTTGACCACAAGAAAGCAAAGTCTGTTGTTTAGTACACCTAAGCTATCGCCCTCAGGTTTTATCTTCTCACACTCACCGCACTATTTTTTTAAATGCATGGCAAAAGGTAAAGTATAACACTTCAGACCTCTGGAAGGCATTTAAAGTGAGGAGCCACCACTGAATGAAGCCAGCAACAGCTGTTCAGTCAATAGCTTCAACACGGCTGCCTTACAATGAAACAATATCTGGTAATCCCCAACAAAAGCAGTGAACGAAAAAGAGCTGCTCATCTAGAAATGCTAATCTGATTATGGATTATCATGATTTATCTTTGGTAGATCTATTTAAGATGATCTTATTCTGAATGGTTTTCCCATACTACAGCAGCATTGCAAGAAAGCAGGTAAGAATTACTCTGTGCTATCTTATATCAACTTGATTTTAAATTGTTCATTCTCCTAATCACGTTTCCCTGAATAGCAATTATTCCCATTCTGAGCTATACACACTGAATTTCTATTTCCAAGTTCTCTATCATGATTATTAGAGGCCTCCAAACTTCTTTCTCTTACGTTACCAGTCACAATCAAGTAGTACATTACCTGCAAGCTAATCGTATTAGCTCAGTGCCACTATGGAGTAATACATCATTGATTTTGGTTATGCTATTCAGGGGAAACATGACCACTGCAAAGCACACAGAGTATGAGTTTGCACCCAGTTCTATCAGATATCACTGAGCTACTCTGCCAAAATCCCTCCACCCCTTCTTTCCCTTCTAAAGGAAAATTTTCTGAAATGTATGAACTTTCAGATAAACAGATATGTTAACTCATTTCACATTAAGTTTTTATTTGTTTAAAAAGACAACTAACACAATAAGAAAAATAGGAAATGTGAATATAAATTTAAAAAAAAAAAAAAACACAGCAAAAGTCATGCTAAGGTACATGAAGAGTTGCATTCATTTAATGTCACTAAAACATTCTTATTTAATGTCATATTGAAAAAAAAAAAAAAAAAAAAAAAGTGGTTCTGACCCAAGCAACACATTAAAGATACTGTGCCTTCTTTAAACGTCTTTAGTGAGCTATGGATGTTTTCCAATTTGCAATTCAGCATAAACAGTTTTTCGACTTGCTTTTCCTAATACAGTTTTCATCTAGGACCTGACCCTGACCTTTACCATCTATGACAGCTTTCCACTACAACTGCTTCTTTCATTATTCCTTTTGTTTCTTTTATCTCTTCTGTTCCACAATTGCTCGCTGTACATTTTTATATTATTAAACTTTTACTTCTTGGTTTTTATTTCAGCATGTCCTCCCCTCTGCTCAGACATAAATCACTGCCTTATATTTTCTGAGCCTCTGAGCAAGCTAATCTCTACGTAAAAGATGCTAAAGAAACTATTTTCCTGTACTGTGAAAGGTTCTCTTTCAAGTTTGATGCCGTACTGCTACTTGGAGAAATTTAAAGACAAAAATATAAACCAGGATGAAGCAGACATTGATGATACTCTGTACTTCAATTATTTTCAACCAAGAAACAACAATAATACTGATTTCATAGCCACTAATACCCATTCCATACTGTCTGGACATAGCCACAAGAACGGGCATCACTATTCATCATCTACAAACTGAAGGCATCCAGACAGAGCTGGGGAGTTGATAATAGATTTGCTTGCATGATTATCTACAGAATTCTTACTCTGAAGAAAAATAAACAATAAGAGAGGTTCCACTGATAGTGGAATATGAAATAGCTCCTTAGAAACATAAAAACTACCAGAACGTACGCTTACATTAAATTTCACATTTAGAAGTATTCTGAATTTCAACTCCTATTTGAAGCTAGTAACTGAGAAACCCATCAACAGAAAAAAAAAAAAAAATTTTTTTCAAGGGCACCAACATTTAGGCATCCAGCTTCAAAGCTTCAGTGAAAGCAATGCAAAAGCTTGATGCCTGCCACTTGTTTGTCTTCTTTTGAGTTAGTTTGATTCAATTGCATACAATTGGTTGTTTCAGACCTTCACTGTTAAGATATTTCAGCCGAATCTTATGCCGGACAATACATGTATACCCATCACTTACAGAATCAAACATATCTTTCCTGGTAAACTGTGGGGTGAGATACAAATACTGTTTCCAAAACCTCTCTGTTGGGAAGGGTACTGAAGTTGGGTACATTATAGCTAAGTACTCTCACAGACACCACGACCAAATACCTGCTTCTACTTTTTTTCTGTCTCATGTTATCTTACATATATGCACTCATAAACAGACTAGAAAATAAAAGGGACTAGCTGGTGTTGGGTCATTAGATGCCAGCTCCATAACTTTACTCTCTCAGTGGTACCTCCCTGAAATCCATCTCACACACGCTCCCAAGGTAAATAGCCCATTCAGGTATTAAACACATTTGTTAGCAACGTTTAGAGTGTTTTGCTATTTCCTTTGATAACCACACAAAAATATTGGTTTTCTGACTATTAAAAGAGAAATAATATTTGTCACCCATTTCATCTGGAGGGTGGGGGTTTTCTGTTATTGTGTGTTTTTTTTTTTGTTTTGTTTTGTTTTGTTTTGTTTTTTTACAGTTCATCAAGCATTTGATTCAAACAAAAAGCAATATTTTCAATATACCATAGTGGTATCCCAGAGGATATTAAACACAAGTTAAGGCAGATAACCATGGAACCAGAATCTTCCATCCGAATCTACAGATTCTTCCACGACAATCTTAAGAACCCCACAACTCCAACATTCTGCACACCTCTCATCTGTACATTGGTTTTTATTTTTTTAGAAAGGTTGACTTGGAAAAAAATGCCTTGGTTCTTTTGTGGAACTTTAAGCCTCAGAGAGCCTATCCACTTCTCTCTTGAAGGTGAGATATACTTTATGAATACACCATGGCTGCCGTAACCTAAATTTTAATAGTAGTTTAGATTCCTGTCTGTCTTAAAAGGAGGAGGCAGATTTCTGTACAGTGTAGCAGACAGAACGCATGTAGAAGTATTAGCAAAAAAGATATGAGTCCCTATTATGAGAGAAACATCCATTTACACTCCACAGATAGTGATTTTAACCCATTTTCAGATTAAAGGCAATGAATAGCAGCCATCCCTCAGAGTGCTAGAAAGAGCTGTGTTTATAAGACTGCACCCTTTTCATCAGTGGTGATGCTCTAAAGGCGGAGTATACAACAAGTTGGAATTACAAAGACTAATGTCCTTTTAATTCCTGCCACTTATTTTAGAGATTAAATTCACACATCTATTAGCAAAATAGTGACAGAGAAAAATGTAATTTCAACATGCTGATGAAAAATGATGATACCTTCACACCACCAGAAATCTCCCAAATTTCACAATGGCCTATATCTCTCGGTTACAGTAGTGCTTCCTTCCTTCCATTAAAAAAATAAATAAATAAAAGAAAAAAAAAGTTACTATTTTACATTTCTGCTTACACAAAAGCCATGAACTACTTCAAAAACATTATATTTTCGAGAAAACAGAACTAACAATCCAGTGCAAGCAGGAGCTCCAGTTACCCTAACACTCTCTTTGAAACTTGCCACAGCTTTCTAAATGTATCACTACAATAACAACAAAATCAGCTACAGTGAATGACAACTTGTTGGTTTCCCTCTACTGACTTGTTCCCCTTTGTGTTTTTCAGGTAAAACACCTGCTGGGGAAAAAACTGAAATGAGAATGCGTTCCTGCAGTAGTCTGGTAAAATACTAGAACTTATTACTACATTAAAACAAATAAAAAATAAAAATTAAATTAAAATTAAATGTTAGTATTCTGCTGTGAAGAATACTCAGCATCTCAAAGACAGAAATATCTCAAAGAACATTGTTATAGCATTAGGAAAGCTCCACTGATCTCGTGTGAATGAACACACACTGAAGGAAGATTCTGTAGAGCTGTAGGCTACCCAGCTGAGGGGATATGGTTTCTGAAAGAATATAAACAGGAGCATCAGTATCTGTCATGAGACACGCACTTAATAGAAAGTGCCAGTTGGTTTTGCTTTATTTCTTTTAATCTCACCGAACTTGTTTTTCCTTAAATACAAAAAGGGGCAACTTCAGTTTACTACATATATTGATATCTAATCTCTACAAGATAGTAGATTAAGCCTTAGATTTAAGGCTCTTTTCAACAACTTTACTTACTATGGAAACTATATGTTTACTGCTTCTTATTTTTAAGCCAATCACATAGCAACACAAACACACAGATAAGATTGAACAGGATTGAATAATTTAGAATCCCATTTCTCATCATTAAAAGATTTTAAATGTCTTTTCTCACCTCCAAATAGTGACTGCATTTTTCCCTCTTCATTTATCCTATTGTCTAGCTGTTAAAAAGAAACCCATAGACTTCTTCAGTGCCAGCAGTTTTGCTTAACTCACTTAAGCATAAAGATTCAAGGCTCTGAGCCTCTGCCCTCAACACCATCAATTCTAGTCCCACCTGAAATTTAAACTAGTAAAGTGATTGTGGTAAATTTCTGGCTGAATGGCTGTCTTCTTGATGGAGAAGGGCAGCTGTCCCTGAGGAGAAGGGTAATAGTAGGATTTTGTCTTATCCTTTAAGTCAAACTGTCCCCATGCTGCTGAGTCAGCCATTCACACAAGCAGACAGCAATCATAACTTGCTGTTGCTTGAGTCTACCTTTTCCAAGAACACCACCAGATGCAAAATACCAGGTAGTATCACTTGAGCAATGTTCTAGGCTGAATATATTAGGAGATCGGCCCAATGTTTTTTATAATATTTAAATGTTCCAGTTTAAGATGAAATAAAGAGGGTAACACACAAAGAACAGGTATCGAAAGGAAAAAATTATAAACTCAAATAAGTATACGTAGTTACAAGGTACTGGCATATTCCATGTCAAGTTACAAAGAAGGTGTGAATGTTACAGAAGAAATATTTTTAACTGAAGGCTACTATCTTTAATAGCAATCAGTATAGAAAGTACAACATTGCATGGAATAATGAAATTCCCACATTTGATATAAGCTGGTTACATTTATGAAAAATGCATCGACTTCCGCTTTTTAAATAGATGGAGATTCACTTGATAGATCATTATTTCTATACTGTACTAAATGTAAGCTTTGCAGTAAGTCAATACACCCATTTAGAGGCCAAATTTGAGAAATGCATTGCGCCAGGGCATGCTGCCTGTTGCTAGGTTTGGGCAACTTCTGTAGCAACTACAGCCATAACGTAAAGAGCTTCTCAAAGAGGTAACTTTACATAAGGTCAACAAGTCCCCTGACAAAAATTTTATGTAGTGCTCTATCTTAGACATACAGCCAAACCTTTGTTCTCTTCATAACCCTTAGGCAAAAAGAGCTAATGAGAATCACAGACAACATATTAAATGATGGTGTTTTCGGTACAGCTGGGATTCCATTCCATAAATAATTTTAAAACTATTACCCAACAATGTATTGCGATAAAAAGCTGACAAAGGCTTGCTCAACAAGCAGTTAGTGGCACAGTTTTGCACCTGGGGATGAAAAGTTTTCGTAAAGACGTACAGTGCTTTTTCAGGTGCTTCTATAAAAATGTTGCTGTCACTTATAATCAGTGGGATACTTCCTTTTGGTTTATGTTAAAATTAATAAAATCTTGAGAATCAAAAAAGCAACAAATAATATGGTCAGACTACTGCATAATTTGGAACAGTATTATTCTATAGTAGAATTGGAATTAATTCACTTAAATACAATACACATACAGACAAAAACATACAACAACATTAAAAAACACCTGGCTTTACAAGCCACTGGGGAAAAAAAAAAAAAAATATATATATATATATATATATATACACATATATACATATATATACATATATAAAGAATTCTAACTGTTAATTGCTATTGCTTTGGAAAAAATAAAATAAAATTTCCCCACACTGGCGCAACTTCAAATTAAACTTCTGAAACACCAAGAAAAACAATGCCAAAATCCAAAGAATTACCTGCTTTCTCTACAAAGCACATTTATTGATTTAAATCAGAAGAATAAAAAGAATTCAAAATGTGTTCCAAAGCATTTCCTAAAATATTGTGCACTACTTGATTGGGAAATTGTTTTGTCTTGTCTAATCAAAAGGCTGTCAAACAGACATTTAAGTGTGATTCTATTCAAAATAGCTAGGTTGAAAATGGCAGATAGAACCAACAGATCTGCTGTCCAAGCTTACTTAGAATTACATCTTCTTGTTTTCTTGTGGGCATTTGAGAATTAATAAAGGACGGACATACAAATCAAATGCACGCAACTATTCCTTCTTCATAAAGGATATGGGATTTAGAGGAGCTGCATGTAGCAATTCATAACAGAGCCCTAACAGTTTTTTTCCCACAGTGAAGTAACCAAGGAAAAATATTTATCATTTTAATCATATTATCATATAAAATTTGAAATAAAGCATCTACTCCTATAGTTGAACAGGAGAAAATGCACTATGTACACACCTAAAAACCAGCAACCCTCAAAACTGATGCATGCATCTAAGTTTCTCCTATCAGTTGAGTGGGTCCAAGCCCCAGACATACTTAATTCTTCATTGAATTGAAGCCCTGAAACAATCTTCAATCCAGTCAAAAGAATATGGGACAATTACAGAAAACAAATTACTTTCATTTTCAAAGCAGCTGTTTCATATCTCAAGAAAAAACTGAACTGAACAAACTGAAGGCAGGCACTTGGCAGGGTCAGGAAAAGAACCGTAAGAAATTCCTATCATCTCTGCAAAATTTTTACCTCATTTAAGGGTTTTGAAATCATTTATATTTCCTGATTTGCAAACCTGTTCTATCACATGTGCTTCTTACATCGAAGTTCTTCTTTGAAACCTACAGTATCTACCAGCATATTGCCTACAGAAACACAACTGGCTCTGTAACTTCAGAAACTATACATCCAAGAGAACCCACAATGATGAAGTGTCTTATCAAAAAGACTTCACTAGCTTTCTTGTTTAGTGGTGTAGTGCTAACATACAGATGTAAGAGTAACTTTTATGCTAACCAAGCTGAGCTGTTGTAAGAAAAATAACCACAGATGAGCCAAACTCCTTCAGCTGATAAATATGGGTGATTTACCCACCACCAATGCAACATAAAGCCACTGCATATTAGTGTGTACTAATTAGCTATATGTATACTTAGCTTAGCTCTACTAAGCTAAGGCAAAATAACAAGTAAAGTTCCCAGTGGACTTAATAAAGTAAACTGCCCTTTTAGAGGGGAAGTTTGATAAGACCAAGTGCTGGATCGAGTGCTTTTGGGTACCACAATATAAAAAGGATATAAAACTATTAGAGAGCATCCAAAGGAGGGCTACAAATAAGGTCTAGAGGGCAAGACGTATGAGGAACAGCTGAGGGCCTGCGTTTGTTCCACCCAAAGAGGAGGAGACTGCGGGGAGACATCATGGCGGCCTGCAGCTCCCTCACGAGGGGAGCGGAGGGGCAGGCACTGAGCTCTGCTCTCTGGGGATAGCGACAGGAACCGAGGGAATGGCATGGAGCTGGGACAGGGGAGGGTCAGGCTGGGGGTTGGGGAAAGGTTCTGCACCCAGAGCTTGGTTGGGCACTGGGACAGGATCCTTAGGGAAGTGGTCATAGCACTGAGCCTGACAGAGTTCAAGCAGGGTTTGGACACTGCTCTCAGACACATGGTTTGGTTCTGTGGCAGTGCTGTGTAGAGCCAGGAGTTGGGTTATTAAGAAGAATCGCTCTAAAACTCATCTTAGAATGAAGTCAGTTCGTGGATAGCACTTCACAAAAATGTTTGGGGGATGGGAAGAATCTCTGTTGATTTAGGCAGCTGTCGCCCCTTCCCTGAGAAACAGAAACTGAGCAGGTCCATGACACTAATGAAAAGGAGAAAGGCTAGACAGCACTCAGAGATAAAGGTACATATATACTCCTATAGCAAACACCAAGAGAAACAATTACTCCTTTTGAGTGCCATAGCCCTCAGTACATTTGTTGCATTTTCTTCTTAGTAGAAACAAAAGGATTATACTTCATGCCATCAATCCTTCAAAGCTAAACTTGTCTTTTCATTAAGCAGTAAATGCATTTACCTCAAATATTTTCAGATAAAAATCTCTAGTGATCTTGAAATGTTAAGCTGCTCAATCCCCCACAGCCTTGACAACTCTGTGAAATTACTTAACACAAAGGCTGGAGGCCTCCAGAACTGGGCCAGTTCCTCTCCCCAGGGGCTGGCCTCCCTCCCCAGGAAATTACGGCCAGTTGGGATGCAGCTCTCTTTGGCATCTCTCTCTAAAATTATTCAGGTCAGTTCCACTTCGCACAGTGTTAAAAACACCTGAAGAGCACGACACTGACACCCCAGACAGCTATACACGTTGCTTTTTATACATGAATGTCTCACAACTTTTACAGCATTGAGTAATTTGCTTTCCTCATTCCAAAAATGTGAAAGCACCTCAGCACTTCAAAAACTGGCTGAATTACTCACATTTCAGAGTGCTTCCTTTCCTCCTCCCTTTCTAAACTGTATCTATTGTGTGGGAGAGGCCACTTCCAGCCATAGCTAACTCTAAAGTTACTGTAAAGCAATATCATACTGCTGTGCAATAGCTCTTTAATGTCAACCATAACCTTCATAAATGGGTTTGTAACGAGAAACCCTTGTTTGTCATATGGTGGGTATGATTGATGCTATATGAGTGAAGTGAAGCCACAGTGACCATCTCAATAACATGAACAGCTGCCAAATATTCATTTAGCAGAATGAGTTTAAAAACTTTGAGCAGATTGCTTTCACAAGGCTGCTTTCAACAAAAGGAAACATAATTAACGAGCTAATATCAGCATGTGTCTGGCTAAGCTAATGAATATCAAATTACACAGAAACCTGTATAAATCATCATTATCCTGAATTTTAATTGAACTTGCAATTAAACATGACAAATTTTATATACACTAAACCTTTAATTTATACTTTCAAATAAGAAATAATTTATCATTTTTAGTATTTCATAGTTAATTTCCCAATATGTATACTTCTAATTAACAAGGACAGACAGGCATTTAAAAAAAAAAAAAAAACCTGCTGAATAGCTCCACTGGTTACAACAACTTTCAATAGATTAAAATTGGGGCCCAAAAAAACTTACAGCAGTATAGCAACCCACTGCATCAACACAACATTGAATTTCAAACTCATCCTTTGAATAGCACATGCAGCTAGAAGAAAACCAGGCTGTAGCAATGTCTACATGGTCATTGTAAATCAGGATGGGGTTAATGCAAAAGAAGCAATAATTTTTCAACAAATTCAAAGTTGCTATGGCCAATCAGACTTACAGATTTTTGATCTTACTGTCATTGTGGGCTAGAGCTTTCACCATACAAACTACTGCTTCTTGACAAAAGGGTATCTTGTAATCTAATTTAACCTTAATTATGTATTCATTCATTTATGCTCATCTCCTTGTACTTATTTCCAATACATCCTGATAGCCTCAAGAAAGGGATTTCCTCCACACCTCCTAATATTCACTTGCCCCATTAAATTTTTCCATTTGTTTCATCATAATATTAATTCGGTTTCTATCTATCTCCGAATTAAGGAAAAAAAAAAAAAAGCCACTGAGAAAATTGGGTCTTCCAGCAGTGAATTTGAAATACAGACACACAAGAAGCTGCATTCACTGTAAGCACTCACAAAGCTTTTATAACGCAGCTGAGATGGAAGAGCAGAAGAAAAGAAAATATGAGAGCCACGCCACTGAAACCTGTGGTACAGACATGGTCAGGATAGTGTGATGGTATGTTTGCTGAAGGAGGTTCCACCACACTAGATGGAAACGTGCCTCCCTTAAAAGTACCTCACCTTCCCCAGCAGTTAGGCCAGCAGGAGTGGCCAGGCACCACCCTAGCAGAGGCAAGCCCCTGGTGGCACCCACACTGTCCTACTCCCACTGAAATTTTCTATCTGGCCAGTATGAAAACTTCAATGCTTTCATACAGCAGTGTCACTGAAAGCTCAAGACAGACAAAAACAGCAGATTAGAGAAAGTATTCTATACTCAAGAGTTTAAAAGCTGACATCATTTGGTTTGCTAACACTATTTATTTTTCAAAAGCAGATGGATCTTTCAAAATCCTTAATTCAAAAGAACAGTCTTTGTGGTGCAATTTGCTGAACCTTCAAGGCATGAGACTGTGCATACTGGTGAGTACCAGTGTCTTTTTCCATTAGCTTCCTAACCATAGCAATGAAATAACTGGGGGGGGGGGGGGGGGGAGGGGAGGGTAAAAAACTGAAACCCTTCACCAAAACAGCTTTGGAAACATCTTCCAAAATTCAGCTGAAACAGTTAACTAATTCTCACAGCAAGCAGAATCAACAACTTCCATATTTACAGCACTTAGCACTTAGGAGTAACATCTCTGATTTAATGAGCACCAGAATCAGGGAGACAACAGACAATTTCCATTACTATGTTCAACTATGGTGAATATATCCGAGTGCTTCTTGCTGTCCTTGCTTTTTCCTCAAGCCACCTACAAACCTCTACTCTAATTTTTCTTCACTGTTCCGCCTGTTATCCTGGGCACTATACTACCTGGCTATGCTCATGATTTTTGGAATACATTTAAGAATCAACCTACCTGTAATGGCTTTATTGACTGAGAGAGATATAGAAGTCCTAGAAAAAAACAAAGTGTCTCCAGACCACTTGAAAGACAAACTCTCTCACACAGCTCAGCAGGATTTCATTCCTGTACATTCATTTCCCAAAAATGATTTGATAAATGCAAAGTAAATAACACAAAAAAGCAAGGTGTCAGGCATCTCGCAGAAATAGTTATCTACCTAAGTTACTTAATACCTAACAGAAATCAGAGACAAAAGGCAATTATCAGTAAAGTAGTATCCACTAAATATTGAGATATGATTGTGACTTTACCACTACCTGTCTGATCTTCAGTGGCTCTCTGCCTCTGTCTCCCCATTTATTCTCATGGAAAGGAGAGTACTGATGCTCAACTCACCTGACAATTTTTTCCCTCCACTAATAAATCCTTCTGCAAACCATTTGTGCACTTTTGTTCCCATATGATCTACGTGTTGAGCCCTCACCTTTCTGACATCACTCCTTCCACAAATACAGATTCTAGTCAGCAAAAATAACATTGCCTACCCATCACCAAGAACAAATAAATGAAATAAACTTGGACATAATTCTCCTCTGGGTTTTCCTAGTGCATTTTGCATTGTCTGTCTACTTAGATTACAAGCCCCTCAGAGCAAGGACACGTTGTCTTGTTTGACTTGTACAGCTCTGAGCACACTGTTTGCACATAAATAATATTAACAGCAATGATAATACTGGTTTGGCCAGTCTCAATACACATTAAAATGATGCAGTAAGTACCTTTTTTTTTTTTTTTTTTTAAATAACAAAATCTCATATTTCTTCTCATTTTTCAGGGACTTATAAACCTGATGGAACTGCATATACCAAGGCTCTGAATGTTTAATGATTTTGCTGAAAAGCACGGTGTGTTCATGCAGGAGAAGCGGCAGGACAAATATTTTCACACATTATCAGATAGCTGAGTGAAACAGGCTCCACCAGAATTTACAACTGAAGGCTACCAGAATTTACAACTTGTGAAATTGTGGCTGTCTGTATTTTCTCATTACAGTGTGCTTGCCAGAGATAGAGAAGGCACTTTTTTTTTTTTTTTTTTTGCCATCTACTACTGTCTCACTACTTCCTAGTTAAACCTTGTCTCAAGTTATCAACACTCTCTGGAGAGATAAGCTTCTTCTCACTTACAACCTGTCACTAATAATCGAACTTTCAAGACTCCATCTCGAAAAGAGACTACTGGAGGCACACAGGTCACAGGAATTAACTGCCACCAGTCCTTGCAGAAAACTAAGCTCATCAATCTATAGCTTCTCGTCATAATTAGAATAACGGCTTCGAAAATTTGGGCTGATGTTGACTCAGTCTTATGCCACAAAGACCGCTGATTAAAATCTTGGTGTGAAAGTTAATGATAAGTGCTGGTGGCGTTGTCGTGGCGACAGGGACAAACAATTCCCTTGCCGTGACATTTTCAATGTCCTGCAGAAGAAAAACTGTCCTCTTTAGTGTGGCACTGTATGAAGCTTATTTATGGCTACAGGGCTTGCTGGATTGATGACTGTCGTAACACACTGTCAAATCCTTTACTGACACATTCATTTTTTGAGCCCCTGGTGTGGCAGAAATAAAACACAACAAAAATGTGAAAGTATTATTTATCAGTAGCTGTTTGAGTAAACAGTGGATAAAATAAATGTGGTATATTTTTGTACTCAGATAGACATACATCTTCCTACATTTATTAAATACTTGAGAAATGAACAAACAAACAAAAAAAATGTGTAATGAACTTGAAGATTCCTTTACAGTTTTTGACTGAAGTTTTGCAATGGATTTCAGGAGACAAACCACCCCCAAAAACTAGCATAATCAGCAAAGATGATGAACACAGCTTAGCTTACACTGTGTTCATACCAAAATTCAGGGTGTTGTACATGTGTGCATCAGAACTGGCCTCATGTTTGTTTTGACACAGAATTTCAGGAAGTTCAGCTGAGGCTTCAGAGACAGTATTTAAAAATAAAGCAGGACACTTTACCATTAGTGTCTTCAGCTACCATTTTTATCACATTTTGAAAGGAGAAGGTACTACTTTTTTCTTCTCTTCCAAGTAGTCATTGTTCCCCTTATTTCATGTATGGTGAACTTCATTCATCAACTTTAAGGCTCTTGTTAATTACTGCACCTTTGACTGTTTGTACCGATCAGCCACTACAAGAATACCACTCTTGATTGCAAAAAGTAAATTCATAGTTTGATTATCATCAGAAAGAGGGATCAAAACATATCCCTTAAACCTCTACACTGCAAACACAAAAAGGTTTCTGTATAGGTTTTCTATACTGATCACTTATCAGGGGTTGTGCATATTTCAGCTTCCGAGATCAAAATTAAGAGATTCTCATTTCTTTTCTAATCTCAAAATCACCTGTGTCTGTCTACAGAAATAAATAAGTCAAAGATAATATACTCACTGCTGATATTAGACAAAGAAAATATACTTCGTCTCCTTTTCTCTCTTTTTTGCCCATGGACTCCACCTGCCCTTGTTTTAAAAATATTTATTGCATCCCTTCTAATTAAAAATGATGTAATCCTGGAGGAGAGAGAGAGGTGTCAAAAGAGCACACTGTCCTTTCACAATACTTAAATATGAAGGGGGTGAGCAAAGGGTTGTTTTCTGTATTCACTAAGTGCAACTCCATCAACATTATCCAGTGGCATTACACAAGATGAAGAGAAACTTCTACAGGTAAAAGGAAATCCCTGCAATCTAGTCCTTGCAATCTCAAGAGTTACTTAGTCAAGGAAATTAAGACTCAATCCATCAAAGCTATCAAAAAAAATTTTGAAAAGGAATCCTATTTTAATACAATTAATTCTTCAAATCTCTTAGGAAACTGGAAACTTTCAGCTAACAGTGATCCATATTAATACGGAACTAATCAAAATTATTTGAATTTCTCTACTGCTGCATTCAACCCTTCAATTAATGTACAGCAAACAAATCCACCAATCAACAATTGCAAATCACAAACACTGACATTATTGATACTTGATTTACACATGTAATCACCATGCTAAGTACAACTGGCTGTGCTACTATGTAGAAAGAGTAAAAACAATTGTCCTTCCTAAGTTACTCTGGTGGTCTTTTTTAAATACCTTTCCCTCTCAGTAGATCAAATACCATTTTCTCTTCAATTTTATCACCGTTTTTTTGTTGATAAATGGTCATCATTTACATCTTCAATGCATTAGAAACCAGTTCAAGTACCTATTGAAATGAACTTCCCTAAAAAGGAGAGCCTAGATCTTAGACAAAGGGTCAATCAGTCTATGATCTTTCCCATGGGTCAAGCTGTATTGGCTAGGGCTCCCATCTGTACATAAATTTTGAACATCACCACTGCAGGTACAATTTACTCCATTTTTCAAACATGTTGTGATACTCACACCTTCTTCTTGTTTGTTTAACACAGCAACAAGGAACAGTTTTGAAAAATAAAAATTTCAATTCTTTTTAAGCTTCTTCTATAGGCATTGCCTATAACTGAACACCACTAGCCGAGATGTAGGCATTTTCTCAGCTGTTTCCAACACAAAATTTCAATGTGAACTACAAATGTTGGATAAAACTGATGTCAAAAATGGGTGTCTTTCCATGGTTTTTTTTGACAGCATTAAGTGGTGCCACACCATAATGGCAGTGATATTCGGAAATGTGGAAATGTCTGCTCAACATCTCAAAACAGCACTGCACTCCCTAGCACTAAATTAACTAGAAATAGGATTTTGTGTATGCCCCAAATTATATTTCATGGGCAATAAACAGAGGTCTGATGTCCCAAGTAATTTCTGTTAGCAATAACTTAAAGAAAACTGTAATACATTAAACATCTGCTCTTTAAACACTGTCTTCAAAATGCACCAATTTTGTGCTGACCCATTTTGTATTAAAAAGAAAAGTTTTAAGTTTGGCATTCTTTGATTCAAACTTGGATTTCATTGAGCTTAGTGAGTAGACTTCCAGTCCCATCCATGCAAGCTACCTGTACTGGCTCTCCTCAGTTATAACTCATTAATGGTCTAATTAACAAGTAAAATTGCTTTAATAGAAGTTATGATGAATCATTCAGTGCTGTAAACAATACACAGATTCCAGCCTAAAGTATCTAGTAAATGCTGCAGAAAGTCATGTAAAAAAAAAAAAAAAAAAAAAAAAAAAAAAAAAAAGTGAAAAAGATCAGCCTTTAATTTCCTTTGCTTTGTCAGTTTGCAACAAATTTACTATGTGAAAGTGTTTTGGGGGGAGGAGAAAGCCTAGAGTGCTAAAATGATTAAACTATATAGTCTGCACTTCTGAGGCTTGATGGAAAAGCTGAGCGTACCACATGAAAACTCTGGGTGGCTAAACAGATTGTCAAATATATTAAAAAAAAAAAAAAAAAAAAAAAAAAAAAGAAAAGAAAAAGAAAAACTCTAGCAGTCAAATTTAATTTTTTCATGGCCATCAGGTTTTCTTGTCCTATTAGTTACCATAATAGCAACACAGTGTTGAGCAAAATACCAGAAGCTTTCATTAGAACCATTAACATAATTTGATAACTGATGGTATTTGATTTCTGACTTCTGAACTTTGACTTAAAGCTTGGTATAAGATGTAATCTCACTGATTGGATGTTTTTTTCAAAATATGAACACTTCATGTTACATTTCTTTGTTAACTGTAATTAATGTTCACATTTGTCACAAATCATATCATTTAAGGAAGAAGTAATAATGATGAAAGATGTGACAATGTTACACTCGTGTCGTCTTCCCTCAAATGGGTAAACCCTAACATAGGCATTGCTCAAAATAAACTGAGTAACGCATGTGGTACTGAATACATACAAATAAAAACGTTTCATATTAAAGCATTAATATTTTTAATTAACATAAAACAAGTATTATTTTGGTACTTTGGTACTTCAGAGCTGCATTCAAGATGTTCTACTTACAATGCAAGACTCACACAGTGTTTTCCTGATCTTTTAATGCAGAGGCAAAGATAACTTTTTCAATTTCTGTCTCTAATGGTGTGACAAGGGATTTTCCAATAGAGATAAAGCTTCTTCTCTGCTCACAGTTCTTACAATAATTAATTTGCTCTGCATCCTCAGCCTTTGGCCACATCAGTGTAGAAACTGAGCTTGAACAAGTAAGTCTGCCTCCAGCGGGGGCTCCCCCAGCTGGTACATGCACCATGCACAGGTAAGACGCTGCCAGTAAAGCTTCAAGTGTAAGGAAGTTTACTCTTGTAGTCAGGCTCAAGAAGCTCCAAATCACTAGGTGGATGTTTCTAAGACAACTACATGAAGTTATGTGCCTCTTGAGTGTGGTGTGTAAAGGAATGCAAATAAACAAAAACAGAATGGCTAAACGTTTGAAAACTATAATATACAAAATAAATGAGTAGTTAAAGCTTGGCGGGGGGAGTGGGAACGACTTTCTAGTTATATTGATCACGTCAGGGTTCTGAAAGATCCTTTAATGTGCAAAATGTCCTATATTGGCCTGCAACCATAATCATATACACAGGAGTGACTTTAGTTATTCACCACATTCATGATATGATATGATGTGTACAGCCAATGTACACATCATCATCCAAAGAGACACAAGAACATGGTGCTTCCTGCCACCTAAATAAGGCATGTAGAAGACAGTAAAGCAATAAATAAATAAATAAAAATCTAGTTAAAAAGTCTGCATATAGTTTTTTCTAATATATCAGTTGTGAACAAGTACAGAACAAAAAAATTGCTCTAATGCCTGAATGATAAGCTGTGAATGTACCAGAGACTATATTCTGTCCCTAAATGATGGAAGACACTATCACTATTCTACCATACCAAAGAAAAAGAGGCTATTAAATATAGTGCATAAAATAACATTTAGTAAGGAAATCAGAATAATTACTTCACAAAAAGGACATTCAGTCAAGTTCTAAACCATTGCTTTGAATTGTGAATATTACTTACATCTAAGTTAAATCAAGTAAAACCTCCTAAGCACTCCCTTAAAGAATACCTCAAAATAACAGGATGGACTACCTAATTCTTCATGCTTCGTACTATTATCAAGTGTGAATTTGGGGAGGTTTTGACATTACTTTTATTGTCGGTAAATTCAGCTAATTTCTATTCAGGAATACAGATCAACATGGTTTGTTTCTACCCAAGCTCTGAAAAGAGCAATCAAATTGTCACATATAAGTCATCTTAGACACCAGTACAACCAAGAGTCAGGAACAGCCTCTGTTGGACATTGCATAAACACAAGAGAAAAACAAGGGCCACTAAAGACTTTTGAGTCACACTGTTTACAGTAAGGAAAACCTAGCAGTGAGATGTGTCCAACTATTCAACTATCGTATACTTAAAGGAATGACTGTCACTGACATATTATGAAAAAATAAACCAAAAACAGAAGAGAAAAAACACAAAGGTTACTACAGCACTGCTACAGAAGAACAAATACAGAAATGTGCTGGCCTATTTACTTCTGCTACATTACAAGGCTGGATAGCATATTTAAATGCTGCTTATTGGAGGCATGCTGAATCATTCTCCATCATTTCACGCCCAACATTGATAACATATTTCTTCATCTTCAGCAGAAGAAATTACTTCGCAGAAGTAGGAAGTGAGTCTGACAATCATTGTTTTTGTGATGCTCTTAGTAGCAGTGCAATATAATAAGAAGCTCCTACATAGGTACGGATTTCTACATGCTGATTCTAAGTATCCCATTCAGACAAAGCGATGGTATTCACATCAGCCAGGTGGCATAGTAGAAAAAAAAGTAAACTGCAATAAAAGATTGTCACAGGATCAATGTCTCATACCTTAAAATTGAGCATTTTGGCTCTGGTTCAGCATTCATCAGCCAGAACCCATTATCCTATGACAATATTCCATTTCACTGATATCTGTTCATTATAAAATATATATATTTACAGTATTTGGAAGGTGATTTTTAATGCTGTGAATGCCCTTTAAAAGGAGACTATTTGAACATTATAGATTCCAAATGACTAGTCAAGATATTCAATTCCCTGTTTAAATCTTTAAATATACTTAGGAATTCCTTATTTCAATAGGCTTTCTAATGGCTGTTCCTTTACTGTTTAAATATATATTACAATGTAAAATGAGAAAGGTCTTCATTAACTCATTGCGCTTGGGGAACTCACCTTTTTGTGGTATTAGTTTCAGTCATTTATCACAATGCATTACCAGTATCCAAGAAAAGCGACCATAATATTTATATACATGACTGTATTTGAACTTTTTGTGTTGGAATCTCTAAATAAATTTAAAGAAGTTGTTTATCCCAACATATCAAACTGGAAAATCCCAACTCTGACACTGCAAGAACAAACACATTATGTTCTACCCATGTCCACCATGAACATGTGAGTCTCAACTTGAGTCAGGTACCTCATGACAAAGACTTTGCAAAAAATTATTCTCAAAAGTAGTCTTCTGTTCAGAGATAACTATTATTATTATTATTATTAATCCTGAAACTTAAAAATATATAGCTTTTTTGTTTGCTTGGTTGTTTTTTGTTTCTTTAGAAAAAATCTTTATTTAAGCAGTGTATTTAAGGAAAATTATTAGAAGTAATAAATACAGTCAAGTCTAAAAATTGTGCAGAGAAAATACCTAGCAGCATTTGAGACTGGAGCACAATATTATCAGTGTCAGCATATTGATGACCCAGATGGTATTTGTATGTTTGAAGTATGACATCTTTACTCCTCTGTCATCCAACACAAGTAATTAACAATAATCAAGTGGGTGTTAATTGGATATAATGGAACAATCTCCAGTCAGCCTGAGCCTACTATTTGCCTCTTACTAGTAATTATGAACACTAAGTACTTACGCTAATCTCCTTCTTCTCACTGAAGCCAAACAGAGGTGCAGTATTTACTCAGCTGATAGCTTGTTTTGTCTGCAATTTAGTCTGTTTTAAGCCAAGAAACTCATAATTTGCAGAGCCGTCACCAGCTGCCAGGATCACACAAAAGAATGCAAGGCCCTAGATGACAGCAATTCAGTATATATCATCCAGGAAAAAAGGACAATTATTAATTAAAGTGACCTGTTACAACCACAGAAACCACAACACCTGGACCCATAAATACTGAAAAAAATTTGAAAACCATCTGAAAAGTTCACATTTCAGATCCGTATGTCTCACACCAGAAAAGATGCTGTTTAAACAGAAAACTTCCCAAGCTGCTGTTCTTTTTCTCTGAAAGACCATAACAACCCTTTACTGATAGGAAACTGGTGAACAATCTCAGTCACATCGCTGTAGAATGCGCTTCGCTGTTTGATTACTATTACCGTAGCAAATTGAAAGTATCTTATCAAGAGTGACCATTAGAAACGTATTACCAGCCATTAAGCAGATGGTTAGATGTTTTAAAATAGCTTTTACATAGTAATAGAATCCAGAGTAGTCAACCTTATTTATGATTCTATTACGGGGGAAAAAGGAAAATAAAAAAAAATAAGAAACAATAAATAAATAAATATATATATATTCTGTGTGTGTGTGTGGTGAAAGGGGGCATTTTTCAGTGGTTTTGCAAGACCATTACATAACCAATGTATGAATCAGAATTCATTACAACACTTAGAGCACACTTAAATGCTGCTACAATTAAGTTTGCTTCTTCTATAAAAAATAATCTTTCCATCATTGTAAGAATTGGAATGACTCAACATATCAAAACATGCAAAAAGGTAGCACAGCAGATTAGGCGAACCAGCTTTTACAGCTTTTACGAATGACTCCCAGGAAAATATCAGTTGTTTTCATCACTTAATTCATCCCAAATCTTGCTTGATTTAAGAAGGATTCAAGTGGTTTGTGCTGAGACAGATTTTTTTCTTATGTTACATGTAGATGTCATCACTGCATCAATAACTAAGACCTGCACTTATTTACAGAAATGGTACACTATTTGGAACACGATTACTGATTGATGTAGGTGGCCAGAAATACAGACCATTAGGTACTATTATATTATTGATTTCATGTTTAAATTTGGGCAAATCACTCTGCTTGATGAGAAACTTGCTATTTTCATGTGTCAATTCACATCTTCAGCTGGGGCTTCCACTTACACAGTTTAGACAGGAAACAGATTTATATGGAGCTTTTAAACCAAATACCACAAAGGAAACAACAAAGCAAACTATGTCAAACATATGCTATTTTAACACAAAAAACAGGTAAACTTTTTTAGTGGCACCTCATAATTCTTAGCTGAAAAGAAAAAAGTATCCTACCTATGAGACAGTTTAGCTGTGTTTTTCTTTTGTTGTTTTTATTTGTTTGTTTGTTTAAGGAAAGAACACATGTGGACAGGTTTGGATTAAATTACAAAGTTTCATTTAGGATATATGCACCTGCAGAACATTATTTTGATTAGTTCAAATACAGGGTAGCCATACAACCACGTCCTCTTCACTTTTCCAGCTGTTTAAGATCCCATTCTGGAGTGCCTCATTCACCTTTTACATGGCTGAGAGAAGTCCCATTTGGCACCTCCTTCAGCCTTTACTACTGCACAGGATGGATTTGGCACTTAAAAAGGAGATATTTCAGTTACAGCATTGTATCCACTACTGAAGGGCTACTACAACAGCCTAACGTTATTTCTTGGTAACAGAAACGTTATGAATACATACATATTTATACACTGTATTTGCAAGCTCCAGAAATGAAGTATCTGAAGTAAACACTACTTGAGCTTTCTTCAATCTGTGTAAAAATGCATCCCAAGGGTAGGGCATACAAAAATTCTGAAAACCACCAATAAAGACTAGTTGCTTTTTCTAAGTAGGTTTTTGGATTAAGTGAGAAAGAACAGAAAATCAAACGTAAAGCAACTATCTATCAAATGCACCATCAGAAAAAAAAATTCTTAGCTCATTAATCTGCTGAACTGAAATGCTTGTTAAAGGCACAATGCATTCATATGCATCAGAAGATATCTATTAAATACCTTGGTGCCATCTGTCATCCATGGTTTAATTTTGGATATAACTCTGTTAAGCAATTCAATACTTTGAGATAAACTGAAGTGATATAATACTATCTGATACATAATATATACTATATGAACTATACAAGTATCTTTTCCACCTCTTCTAAAAGCCTTGCAAAATACGTTAGAAGTTTTCTAGCAACTGAAGTTGCATTTAGCATACTAGGAGTTTCTCTAGAGAAAAAAATAGTATTTCTATTGGAAATATCAATTGTCAATAATTGCCTAAGAATAGAGTTTCAAAAGAACTGGAAGAGCATGAGATACATAAAATTAATCAAATCAATAACAAACAAAACTATAAAATCTGCCACCTTGATCTACTTTCAAACCTACCGACTAGCATTTTGCCAGAGCACACCCTGAAGTCTCAAACTTCTGAGGACTTTGCCCCACACAGGCATGAACACAAGAAGAGACTAGAATTAGAAAAGTGTCCATGGTTCTAAGGAGATGATATAAAAGCAGAAATCATTTTCACAACCAAGCTGCAGTCACTTGCATGTGGAAGACCAGCTGTCTGGGAGCATAGACATCTCTCAGCCACACCAGGCTCTTCGCTGTAAAAGCTGAAAATCTACAGAGGCTGCGTAATGGAAACAGGAATTTGACAGGAAATCAGAGGCTTCAGCTACATTTTTGTCTCATTTTTTTTTGCCTCCTCCCACCTTGCTTCTACCGCAAGAAGTGAGGGAACACAACTGTGCAACTGCTCTACAGGCTGAAGGCATAGATGTACTGTACCAGTGTAACTCCAGCTCCATCTGGGTTCCTTATTTTGTCCTTCATCAGGCTGCCGTGTCAACTGTTTGTGCAATGCACAGTTTCCTGGGGATTTCTCTCCCTGGCATTCTTCACATCTTTCAGAAGACTTCCAGAAGAAAGAGGCACAGTTTCAGCTCTATAGAAATGCTTTCAAGCACAGCAGATGGAAAGTTTACTCTAATTTGCAGTTCTAGGAAAGTACATAAGAAAATCTGCATACCTATATAGAGCACAACTAGGCTCCACATTGTCAGGTGTATCTGGAATGGTTTCAAGACAACAGATTACCTAACAAAGATGAATTCTTGTTTTTGTTTCCTTGGATTTGATAATCATAGCAGATTTATTATTTTGCAGAATGAATACAAAATAGGGAACAATGGAAAGTAAATTTTTTGTTTTAAACCACAACTTTTCAGGAAAGTAACAAAACTTAACCACATTATTTTCTTAATGTTCCATTCCTTTTCAATCAAACAAACAAAATCACACAAAAAAAATCAAATGTTATTTGGAAAAAACTTTTTTTTTTTGAAAAAAGATTTTCAACATGACACATTTTAGTCACATGTAAAAAATGCTTGCCCAATCTTGAAACAAATTACCTTTGGGGTTAGAACATAAAACATTTGAGATTAAGAGATACCCTGGTAATGTACAACATCATGCCACTTAGACACAAGCTTAAGTGACTACATTTTAAATACAGAAATGATCCATATAGATGAATGAATATCCTCCCACACTGCAAAAACCAAAATTCTGACATAACTGCTATCCTGCTGGAAAGAAACCTGTCAGGACTCTCACTGGCACGGTGAAAAGCAACATGAATGGCAGAAATTTTGATTGATGTCACTGCCTGCCTGTCAAGTGAAACAAGCAGGGCCAACCTAATCATGTTAGATTAGTGAATACAGACATGATATAATATTTTTGTTATAGATATGCACATAGAGTGTGCATGCAGAGAGTCACAGGCACATAAACATATCTTTCAAATAATAGTACGTATTGTATGTGTTACAAAGTGTATTATCAAATTCTTAAACAATTCCCCCGGGGTTTTTGTTTTTTAGATTAAACTTGATGACGCGTTTTCAAGACTTTGCAGTAGAGCTTCTATATATATATTTGCTGGAAGCTTGATTCTATAACTTCTTTTTTGCATTGCTAAACTGAATTAGGTAATTTATAGTATGAATCTAGAGTGAAATTGCTGCAGCCACCTTTTCTAGATAACAAATATGCAGACAAATATAAAGGCATACTGAGTATCTTCTGTTAATAAGCTAGACAGATTCTTAAAAGTGAGAATATCTGAAGACAACAGACCTTCTGTACGAAGGTCACAGAAAAATAAAATCTTATCAGGCAACGTTTGCAAAACAATAAAATATTTCAGACATGAAACTAGAATCTGACTACTACTGTCTGACCATTCGTCACTGAAACACTTGGTTGATACCCTCCTGAGTGATAAGTAAGAAGTATCAATAAGAAGAATCTCCACACTACCAAGAATGATGCTGATAGTCCAGGTCTCAGATTAACTGAGAAAAAAATGTATCCTGATAGTAAAGTATCTTGATTCTCAACAATTTCTGATTCATGTCAGAAATATATTTTAAAATAAATTTAAAAAATGAAAATCCCAGACTACCTCTCACTCCACCCCTCACAAACTTGAATTTGTGCATTAAAAAAAAAAAAAAAAACACACAGAAAAAAAAAAAAAAAGCTTGTCAAAAGCAGCCAGAGTTACATTTCGGCTGGTAAAAGGTAACTCTGAGATCCCATGCCTAAGGGTCTAACTGACAAAACACTTTCTGTGTGTTTTAGACCCTACGTTCAAACTGAAGCAAATACAGTGCCCTTCAGTCACCACATGGCTACAGAGTTCACAACAAATGTTCAGAAATTATTGGCATGGAAAAAATGTTTTATTCTATATTCTACAAGATATAAAGTATGGGATTTTATTATTTTTTTTAAACTTGTCCATAAACAAAATACTAAATCAAAATGTCTGTTTGGTATTTACTATATACCTTCTTCGGGATTTAAATAATGTCAAGTACAAGAAATTGCTTTTTTTTTTCCATTAAATATATTCATTAAATATATTTCCTTCTTTGCCCTTGAATACAAAATGTAAATAAGCTTAGTGCCAGATTTCCTTAATATTAAGCCTGGTACTGAAATGTACTTAGGTACTTTCCTTCCTTTTCCACTGAGGCACACAGTCAGACCAATACCAATACCTTTAGTGGGACTGAGAATCCCTTTTTTCTTGTTTTAGTTATTTTTTTAGCAAACTTGGAATGAGGGAAAAATAACAGAAGTTGAAAGTGACGGCTTAGTTCTGCACCAAAGACTGTGTCCCCACCTCTACCTGCATTTAATCTTGAGCCTTTGCACCCCACAATTACATAGTATCAACACATCCAGAATAAATTTACACAGTGTACATTATACAATGACTGCCTACTAGTTGGACATTAAATTTAGAATAATTCACTCTCACATCTAATGAAATCTAAGCAAGCATATTTTTACACAATCCCTATCTACCTATACAGAATTAATCATTTGCATATCATGCAGATGAGCCTTGGAAAAGACTTCAGAACAATGGAGAAGGCACCCATTGAAGTGTATTTTCAATGTGATACACGCATAGCACTTACAGCACTCTTATGAATCCAGCCCAGACAACACCAGCCTGGCCAAACAGCTGGCATTCAAAAGGCTAAAGTGCTTGATAGCTTGGAGTCAGCTCCTATTTTGCTCATTTCCTGGAGGAATTGTGGAGGTTCTGTGTGACCCCTGGTTTTGCAAGCTTGGATGTGAATTTTGCTAGCTTTGAAAACATTTTAGGGCTTACACAGAAATTTGTAAAATGTCAGCTTGAAAATTTTAATTGACTTATTAGCAATATCTCTTCTTTGAATGACCTTTTAGTCCTCCTTATAACATATCACCTACTTTTACTACCTTCTGGCTGACAGCTTTTAATATATTCCTTCCTAGTGGATGATATCATCTGTCCTTGGATGGAATTAACTAAAGCACTACACATTTTAAAGCTGACATTAATCCATATCCACAGATTTTTAACAGCTGCTGGGATAAATATTGTGTTTCCATGCATTAGGTTTTATATAACAATGACTAGTAGAAATAAATTGAGATTAAATATACACTAGCAACATCAAAACCAAGGAGGAAAAAAACCACTCAGCTGATAAATGCAGTGTTTTAGTGGCTGCATATATCAATGACTAAAAATACTTACTATAATTAGCAAGAATAATTCAGTTATAGTGTAAACATAAGGTATATTTTGTTCCAGTGGCATTGTTATATCTCCTGATAATCACACTTAGAATAAAACTCCAATGAAGAGATAGCTGGTTAAAGACCCAGGTAATACTTCATATCTGTTTCAAGAAATACGGCAACCATTATCGTGTCACATTTCTTTTCCCAATTACGTATTTATTTTGCACCCGTAAACAGATGAGTAATCAAGGGCCCTAGTTGGAGCAGAGAGGCAAAGCGGTGCCCAGGGAGGGAGCACTACATCTTACTACAAGTGGTAACTGAATACAACTCCCTGGGAACCACTGTGAAAATTTGCCATTTGTCAAAATTAAAAAATGCCCAATTCAATAAGAGACTTTCCTCCCTTTCCCTTTGTCTATCAAAATAAAATGTGCATTAATAAATTAGTGAGGAACATTTTCAACAAACATGAACATGTCTGTAAAAGAATTTTTCGAAGTGAGAATTACTTTCACCAGAGCCTGAGTAGTAGCCCCTAGAATTGTTAGCTACTGGTCTGCAGAGTCAATAATCATATTGTGCAAATGTTTTTGAAAATAAAAATATTCACCTTCCTCAGTAAACATGCAAAGCACTTTAGAGAAGTTGTTTGGAGTTATCCAAAGAAGTTGTCCAGGGGCTATGATTCAGTTCTAAATTAGATATCCCAGTCTGATTTATTTATTTATTTATTTCTTAAGATAAACATAGCTCTACCTGAAATTCACTGCAGTTAGGAATCAGATAATCAAAATCTTTACTAACACAGCAGGGAGTGCTTAGCCAAGGCAAAGAGTCTACTTTCCTCTCAGACAGAACTTTTTATTCCTGGTAACAAAGACACAGGTGTAGAATAGATCAGAAACAACATAATGTTCTTTTATGTTAGATAAGCTAATCTAAAAAAAAAAAAAATTTTGAGCTTGATGGGAAATTATGACAAGAGTATATATTTTTCCTTTTTTTTCTCTTCTACTTATTCATTTTACAGTTAATGTGAAGTTTTGTACGTGTGAACACCTCTGAATCCCAGGCTGAGAATTTGAACCTAGACAACACACCAGAGCACATTGCACCACACCAGTGACAGTCACTGTGAGCTGAATTTTGCCTTAACTTAGCTCAGAGTGCACTTCTGAAGAACCTATGGTTAGGATTACAAAGGTGTAATGGTAGAATAAAATCTGACCCTGTAAAGTAACAATTCTCTTTGCTGACATTTAAGGCAGAACTCATCACCCTTCTCAAAGCTGCAGTGTTAAACTATTAAGAAATATATACATCCATTTATTTTTTTTTTTAATGAAAGATCAGCAAACGATACTTTGATA
The DNA here is from genome assembly GCF_964035555.1 of Netta rufina. NCBI lineage: Eukaryota > Metazoa > Chordata > Aves > Anseriformes > Anatidae > Netta > Netta rufina. The sequence goes on from NC_140130.1 coordinate 14,748,114, forward strand.
CTACAGAAATCAAATGCATATAAGACCATCATATGATTTTCTACACAGGTTGAAATGTAACTTTTAAACAAAGAGGGCATCTAGATTTCTTCCTGGGTATAGCATAGAAAGGCTATTTAAACAATTCATAAGTAATCCATAGGATCTCTGAGAGAACAAAAAAACACAACTACTTATCCTTGCAGTGTGCACAGGTCATATAGTTACCTGGTGCATAACAATTTGGGAATTGCTTTAGTATCTCTTTCCATTCTGTTATTATTCTATGTACCTATGTGTTTCCTAGATATTTTTTTTAGGAGTTTTTATTTTTCCTCTTCCTATTTTAAGAAGCTAAACAGCATCATACCCTTAATCCTCCATCATTCGACAAAAGCACCTCATTGTTTTTTGCTTTCAGGCATAAGATTCTTTTCTTCTGTTCATTACAAATTTTCTTCTGTCCATTATAAATTAATTCTCAGAATCTTACAATTTGGAAAATAATACAAATTCCTTAAAAGTTAACTCACACAGGAGTTTTCAGGAAAGCTGTAGAAAGGTTCTTATTAGGCTTTTCACCAGTAGTTGCCTACCACAAGACCAAAAAAACAAGTAGCAATACCAAGTTGAAAAAAATGGATTGATAGCCCAGTTAATTTATAGTCCTATAGTTCAGTGAACTTGACCAAAAATACTGTAAATTTCCTAATAACTGAATTAACCTCTTTTGCTCAACATTTTGAAAGCAATTTTACACACCTATAGCTTTTAATATGACAGCACCATGCTAGAACCATACTTAGATTTAAAAAAATAAATACAAGCAAATTATCAACTGCCACATTTGTATTCATTTATTTCTGATGTTTCATTCAGCTTCTATCTTTTTCTGTTTGAGCATTGGAGAGAAAGCTACTAAGTCACAGCTTCTAGGAGAGCAATCATAATTTGATGTGAATACAAACACTGAAGAGGCACACAAGTTAGCAGTCCAATACAAAAACAACACGGCAAGACTGAACTGAGTGGTGACAACAAGATCCACTCACGTTTAATATCTTCACCTGTTCAACGTACCCATGGGAATAAGACTAGCCCATAACCTAATATTCTTAGAAGCAGAGCTGCATGTCAGCAGCTCCAACACATTATAGGAAACCTTATTGTATGTAACAGTATGTAACTGGACTGACACCTACCAATTCCACATCCATTTCACAAGCCTCATCCAGAAGGCTTGCAAACAGCCTTCAACTCTCCTATTTAAAAGAGGCAAAAGGAAGAAAGGAAATAACCATCTTTGATAGCTTCTCATCAAGAAATAGGGAAGCAAAAGACAACTTACACTCCCTAGAAACCTTAGGAGGAAATGAATGACTTCCAAGTTTTCTTGTAACCAAACACACAAACACAGCTGTTACTATAATTTAAGATTAAAAATAATAGAATTTCTAAAGCCATATTTCAAATGGTTGAAAATATTTTGCTTCATAACTGAAAACCCTGTAGACAATTTCCATGAGGTAACTTATTAGCAAGCTAAATTTTTGTCAATTTCCTCATATTTAGAGGAAACTTCTCCAAGCACATGCTGCGCATAAACAGTGGAACTTAGATTCCCTTAACACATCGTTTTTTGCACATGCCATCTGTGCACTTGAAATACTTAAAGAAACCTTTATCATATATTTATATTTTGACCTGAGATATAAAGGAAACACGAGCCTGTTAATACAGCATGAAATGCAGACCTGTATCTCAGAGACATTCCTGCCATAGCACAGTACCATCCTGCACAGATACATCTATCATTCCAGGGCATGGTTCTTACTGGAAACACCAGCTCTCAGTTGATCCAAATTTCTGAATGACAAGGAGTTATACGCAATGTATGTTTATCAGCCAGGATATTTCAAAGGGTTCTTTTTGGAGATTAAGATACTTCAGCAAGCCACTACCACACACTGTGTGTTGATACACATAACCCTGAATCTGATGCAAAGCAGAAAATCCCAAGCCAAGCTCTGAAAATGATACTGAAAAGGACAGATTTTCTTAGCCCTGCTCACAGAGGCACATCTGCACAACATACCCAAGTGAACCTTCTCAGCCCCTGGTGGAAGTGCAGCAAGAGCCTGCCAGGAAAGCTGCTCCCAGGCTGAAGAAGTACTGTGGATGTAGTTACCATCTTTGCCACTGGAATGGCTAACCATAGCCTCCTGGAAGAACAGGTGATGGCTATTGGATTGATGCAAACAGCACATTGAAAGCACTTGAAAAACTTTAATCCTACCTCTTGTGCTGGTACTATTAATGGCAAGAAACTGGAACTTAGTCCATAATCAGTGCTCAGCTGCAGGTCAGGGGGCAGCTGGGGGAGTAGGAGGAGTAGGGGAAAGAGGAGGGAGGGCAAGAGGTCAGATGGGCAACATGGTACCAGCTAACAGTAATTCAGACTTCTTACACTTGATTAACACATTTAAGTTTTTAAAAATAAAAAATAAAAAAAAAATAATAAAAAAAAAAGAATATGAGAATGCTTTTATACAAAGATGTTAAAAAAGACATAAATGAGAATTAGAGATTAAATAAATGGTAGATGAACAAATTATTCCCACAGATTTTTTTTTTTTTTTTAAGGGAAAAAATAGGCTACAGATTAGGAAAAAAACTGAAGACATTGAGTGAGCTTTGTTAATTTTGCTACATAACATTTCACTCAAAAGCTCCATTTTTGTAGAAATATCTATGTTATATATCCTTTCAGTTCGCTACCCATACATACATCAGTATATATTTATCTCCTTCCTTCTTTTTAGCTGAGAACTGGGAGATTTGCATAGCATGGTGAAAAAGAACAATTTCTTATTGTGAAATAAGAAGCTGAAATAATCAAACAGGAAACCACAGTTTATGCTCTTAATTTATGTTTCCCTTTTAAAGTGTAAATATATATTAAAATATACATATGGAAATGTGAATATATTTGTTTTTAAGACCAAAAAAATTATTTGACATGAGTTTAATACATTATTATTATAATGGACCTTTTTAACTGGGTTTAACTGAGAGACTAATTTTTACATTATTGACAAACCTTGGATTTTTCTGATTTTTCTTTTTTGTGTGGAAGGGGCAAGTGCTTTCTTATGACAAAGACTTGAAAGATATATACTTTTTTTTTTTTTTTTTTCCTACTTCACTTTCACATGTGTTGAAACTCATTGCTTCTGGAAATGAAGATGCTCTGGTGTCAGCTGTAAAATCTGTATCTCACTTCCTCAGACAAGTGGATATTTATTGACAGGGTGTGAGAGAGAAAGAGAGGAGAGACTGCCTGTCCTGGAGCCAGTAACCTTGGTGAAGATGCAATGTCACAAACACCAAGCCATCATTCTCATAGATGTACAGCATATTATTTAAAGGGAAACAAATATCGGCCACTGAATGTCACTGCAAGGACACATCTTCTGCCTCTTAACTAAACTTATCAGTGCTGTGGTTTAATATGGTACCTTTTTCATCCTCCCCTCAAATTCATCTTACAGAGCAGCTCTTGACACTACCAGAGAGCAGTCAAGACTAAGATTTAGTGACGTTTGCTTCAAACAGATCTAGATTTATTGACATTTGTTGCCTGCTCCTTTTTTCAGTAACCACACACAGAATTAATTTTAACCATTTCTTAAACTGTTAGAAACTGCATACTTGTAAAACATACTTGAGTAAACAAGGTTGAGACACCTAAATTAGTGTTACTGGCCTATTTCCACTTGTAATTAGAGGACCAGAGCCTTAGTCACAAGGGCCTGAAAACATGCAGGCAACGTTTTGCTGGAAGTTGGATGAAAAGGTACATATCAATCCCTTTTCAAAATGAACTCTCTTCCAGTAGAGAGGGGAAGATTTATATCTCAATGGCTTATGCAAGCATGTGATTATCAGCTGTACATGGAAATACTGGAGTTGGGGAAAAAAAACTAATCTTTTAACATCTACTTCAGTGTGAAATATTGCTTTACTAATTTAGTCTGTATTTATTATGTAATAACATAGCTTACGTTAACTTCTAAACCCCAAATTAACACATCCTTTGTACTTCTACTTTTCTACAGAAATTGTATTAGTGCTAAGAGAAATTGGTTTCTACAACGGTACCTAAATATCTTGCTGTTAATCCCCACAAATTAATGAAATGATTGAATTCATGCTTTTCAAATCTAGAAGAGATTTGGACACTCAGAACTGAACAGCACAGTAACGTAAATACTTTAGCCTATATACAATACTGACACAGCCATCTCTTAGTAACACAGAAAAAACACTTACATCCATATTTTAAAAGGAAAGACAGATGAATATACTCTCGTGACTCTCCTAATGTTAGGCAGAAGTACGAACTTGCAGTGTTCTGTAAAAGATTAACTACTAAATGAAAAAAAACTGCTGGATGTAAATTTAAAAGTCCAAAAACACCCAAGAGGCATAACTATAATTATTGCTCAGGGAAGCTGTTTAAGACTAAAAATACATTTCCATTAACAACCAAAATTAGTTTTCATTGCCTTTTTCTCAAGTTTTCAGTGAATAACCTTTGATGATAGCACATAATGATTCATTAGAGAAAAAAAAAAAAAAAGCTAATTCGCATTTCAGAAGTATGCTTATTTAAAAAAAAAAATCAGAAATCATACCACTGAAAATCAAATGTTAGGAGATGCAAAGGACAGTTTGGGGATGAATATTATTCCACAGTAAGAGAATTACCATCAGAGTACATCCTAAGCATACAGTTCTACAGAAGAATAATATTACGATGTATTAATCAAAATAATTAACGCTCAGTTTTCAAGACATAAATTCTTCCAATTTGTGTCTATTCACTCAGCGTTAGCCAAAGCACAATTGGTGGGAAAAGCACCACCGAGTACCATAAAACATGTCTGCAAACTACAAAGCAGATACATATCAATGTAAAAATGTTGGATGACAAAACCCAGGTTTTTACAAGATTTCTGCATGCCAGGAAAATACACTTTAGTTTATAGGAAAAGGCTACAGTGTATCTTTATAACAGTATAAATCTCCAGAACCCTCATGATGATATCTAATTTACATGGCTGTCACTGGAAAATGTGGTATAGTGAATTATACACAATACTAAGCTTAATTATGAACAGTACCCTAGAAATCTTGATTAGAAATCATTTGCTATACTCAGAGTCTGTAAAAACAATGACGAATTTATATAGCATATTGCAATTCCAAATAAATTATTCCCAGAAAATCAGAAGGAAGGTATAGATTAAATAAGAAATTATTTCTTAGGATCACTGCCAGATTTTAGGTACACTATCAAATACAGAGTAAAAATATCACAGTAGAAAATGCTTTAGATAAAAATAGCTACTTAGCATTCAAGTCAATTATTTTCATCTACAAAAGTAGGCATTTATAAAACAAGGGCCAGATACCAAATATATGATACAGAAATGCATATGTTTCATTAGATTCATTAGAGAACATCTGACAAAGTCTCGGCTACATTACTGCTCCCACCACCACCATACTGTTTCACCCTACTCGAGTGCAGGTTTTCAGAAGGACATTGCCACAATGGTGGGATGGCTTTCCCAGCGCACTTTAGCAACTCTCAGAACAGCCTTATTTTCAGCAGGGGAACATTCATAACACTTCCAGCATGGGTTCTCTTACAGCTTCTATTGAGGTGCTACCAAATCTCACCTGTTTGTCAGACCTCAGGACTTCTATTTCCCTTGCCATAAAAAGAGCACACAATACTACCTCAGTGTGTTGTACAACTAAACCCAATAAGGTGTGAAGTGGTCACGCGATGACTAAATGACAAATGCTCATTTCCAATGTTAACATTGCTTCATCTCAACTGCAAAGCAAATTTCATAAAATATGAAATTATAAAGACCACTTGCATGTCTTTATATAAAGGAAAAATTCAACAACAGTATCATGAAGAGTTCAACATTTTCCCCTAGAGAAGTCTGGTCACTACCAGCAATGCGCTCTTTCAGGTGAGGAGACCTCCTGATATACACTATTTTATTTCAGAGAAAGACCTTATACTTATATGTAGAAAGAGATTAAATAAATCATGATTACAACAGTAAACACGTAAATTCTGATCAATAAGTACTAGCCTCCCCCTCCCTCCAACACTAACAGCTGCAATAAAGCTTTAAATGTAAAGCTGAGCACAACCAGCCATAAAAGTATGTAAAATAAATGAGGATAACATAATGAGGGAATCCAACATTCATCTCATAAATATAACATAACGACCACAACTAAAATGTCAGAGAATCTAATAAATCAATATGGTAGGACAGAGCTATCTTTACGCTTAGCATACATAAAAATATATTTACATGCAAGGTTTTCTATTTTTTATTTTTATTTTTTAAACCAAAGATCAAACAAGAAAAATAAGAAACTTAACTCCTTATTCACTTTGTGATTCAAAATTTCATGCTATTTTTATTTTGGTTTTCTACCCAACTGTAAGAGGGCATCTAACATTTTCTCCATAGAATAACAAAACAAATCACACCATTAACAAGTATATAAAGTGAAACAAAAGTATACATTCAGCACTTTAAATGGATACTCTTAGAGATAGTTTGTAAAAATACCTCCTAGAACTGGTGGAGAATTCTGTATACATCTCAGAATTTTCAAAAATGCAGACTTTTTTTTAAAAATTAAAGAGGGGCTCTGTTTTCTTAATAATGTTAGAGAATTGTTATCAAGTACTTAACAGCAGGTTACATAGGTAAATTTCCTGTGCTGCAATACTAAATCTATTTTAGCTGTTATTTTTAGAACATCAAGATACATGTGCGTAAAGACAGCTCCAATAAGCTTGTTAACACTTCAAAGACTAATAAAGCACATAAACCACAAATAGTTCACAATACTGTAAGGTATTACAGCACAACTAATCAAAATCTGTTATAAGCCTCAGAACTGGATTTTTACTCCTTTGCATTTATTTTCCTGACTTGTTTGTTCCACCACCGATGGCACCATGGTGGAAGCAAATGTTGGTAATTCCATTAATAGGCACAAGATGGCATTAAAACAGCTGATACAAGAATACAGGTCAACCTTTTTAATCTTGGTTCACTTCCACCACTTATGATTATCAATATAGAAGCAGAAGCCTTTCCACTTGCTTGGATACCAATCTTAAAATGGGTATGTGAGTTGATAATCAAGGTTAGGGACTTTTTATAGAGAACAATAAAGCCCCTGCTTTTACTAGAATGGATGTGCAAAAGTCTACACACCATGATACTGCAGCCAATGGTGGTCTCCAATCCACAGGCACTCAAAAACACCTCTCTCAAATAAATTACTTCCTAGGTAAATAAACAGAAGTTTCTGTACACTTCTTAAAGCTAGGCATCTCAAAAAGCTGAGCAAAGAAGACTTCACTTACATATTACAGACACTTTAAAAAGTCACCACGTAGATTTTTAATTTAAACTAGAGATTAGTTTTTATGGACAGAATTAAACATTCTCTAAAAACTGGCTGTCCGTTGCATTACCCCTGTAGGTCTCCTCTGCCACAGCCTGAGCTCTTTTTGCAAGTACTCTATGGTCCAGTGTCACTTACCATTGCAGCACAAAGGAGATTGGCACTGTCAGCAATTTGCACCTCAGGCTGCCATCAGATACTTTCACAATGCTCAAAATTAGATGTTATCTTTACAATGCAACTATTGAAAATGTTCCAGTAGATTCTGCTTTACTTATTTATTTGTCAGTGTCTCACTGGGAAATGTTACAGTGAATGCTTACATGCTTATTCCTATAATCAGGAAATTAATTACATAGGCTCACTCCTATAGATGACAAACAAACCAACAACAAACAAAACCCACAACTTTTTCTTCTCTCAGCCAACATTACATTTCTTGACCTGAAGAGTGGTGTAAATCTTGCCATCTTCTTAGATCACCTTTCTCTTACAGAGACCACAACGGAACTACTTAATCATTTATCAAATTTGCCTTGCAAAGAAAGCCACTACATAGGTTAAGTAACTGTTCTTCAAGTTAGTAAGAGAACCAAATTCATTATCATGTATCAAAGCATAAGACAGCAATTTACTTCTGAGGATCATCTCATTCCTAAGTGGAAATGACAGAAGCATCTCAGAGACTTTTCAGTAGCACCCTCTATTAAATAATGTCTCACTCATTAAGTGGGTCAATGCAATTAAAATAAGGTACCTTCTTAAGCTGTATTGGGACTAATGCTTTTTCAGTAGACTCACAACATTGCTTCTTTCGATTGTTAATTTATCTGCAAGTCAGTAAAATGGAAAAAAAAAAATCATCCAAAGTGCACCTGAATGAAGGAAAATCTCCTTCACTGCAGGCCAAAAATAACGCCACTGACAAAAATAAGAAACACTGACACATGCCCACTTCACGGAAGACATGAAAGAGGTATCTGCAATGATGCCTTGGGACTGACATTTTCAGCCAGTGTTACTGGACTGCTCCTTACACTCACCCATTGCTAATTAGTACTGACATACAAATCAAATACCTTTGTAGAAGCAAATCTATTGCAACTTAAGTTTATTTTTAAAGTAAGTAACTCAATTACCTCAGTAATTGCCTGTGTACAGTTGTTTGCTCTTTCTCAAAGAAACTTTTTGTTCTAACATTCTCTCATCATCAGTAGGTTATAAATATCACCCTAGAAACATATTAGACAATAAAAAATAAAGCTAGTCTCAAAGATAGTCTTCTTACTAGCACAATTTGCTGAAAAACTCATAACAAACAACAAACATAAATTTTGATTGATCCAAATTCTAAAGCCATTCTCTTTAATTTAGCAATGTGTAACATATTTAAGCAAATATTGCATTCAAAATAATTTAAAAAATTTACTCTGAACCAGGAATTAAACAAGATCCTACTATACCCACTAACAATCTCATTCCTCCATATTTCACCCATACTTCACTTTTATTTTGCTTTGTCTGAGAACAGTGAAAACTGTTTCTAATTTCCATAACAGGAGATAGCATCCTTTGAAAGATTCAGTGGCTTCACGGGAGATCATTTTCCTTCACACTTTTAATAAAAAGAGAGGACTTATTCTTTTTAGGGTGTCCACAACTCAGATGACTCAAAACTTTTGGGAAAAGTAATTTATTTTTTTTTGAACCAGTAGTTTAATAACATATAACATTGTTCTTTTGAATGACTATATGCCTCTTTAATCCCCTGCTTTTTTTTTTTTTTTGGGGGGGGGGAGGAAGGGGAGTGGGTGGGAATGTACAGATGCTGTTTTGCTGTGCTCCATACCTACACTACTTCAAATGGTTTGACCTTTTCACCACTCTATCCACTGAAAGGAGCACAGGACAAAGTAACACCTCTGATAAACTCTCCTTTTGAAAACCGTTCTTGAACCACAGTCGTGACAAGAAAAAAAAAGTCACCTGCATATTATTCCTCCTAGATCTAGTCCTGATATCACTGCAAAAAAATTCAAGCAAAAGCCATTTATTTTTGCATATTAAGTCCCAATTTCCAAACACCCCAAACTAAACAATATACTTGAAAACATAAATCCTTTATATTTAAGGGAATGGAAATACAGAGCTTTATAGTTGATCCATGCATACAGTAAGGATGGTATTGAATGCATTGGTATCAATAAATGTGCAAGTTACAAGGCTTCAGAAATTGAAGTGCTACCATATGATGAACAAACCTTGACATACATTTTGATCTTACACTGAATAAACATCTGCAAATCTATAAGCCAATCCTTCACATTTCCTTAAATGGCTAGCAGTATGAAGACACATTTTGGACATGATCGAAGAATACACGTAAGGAATTTCTAACACAACAAAGGAAAAATAAGATATTGTGCAAAGAGTGTTAAATTACTTAAGAAAAAGTTTGGTCTCTTTAAAAAAAAAACAAACACATACATATATGTCTTCACATATAAATACACACAGACACACAGACATAAACTACACAAATACACATACATTTTCTGCAAGAAACTGTTTACCTGTCATTGAAAAGTCTTACAGTATGCTGTTTAAATTCACAGTGCAACTTTGAACTAAACCAGTCTACATGTCCATTTTCCCTTCCTCCAGACTTTTTGTTTTTTATTAACAAGTTTCTTATTGCATTATATATATCTGGCTAATAAAGGAGAATAAGCTCAAGTCCAAATTGACTGGAGGAGGCCTGTCTAACACGGACAGTTGACTCAGCTTCAGGCTGACCAACATGGAAGGTACAGCTATTATTCCAACCAAATAATTTTCTTACAGCGGTATTTGTTACTTTCATTAATCTACACTTTTGGGTGCACTTTCTGCTTTTCAGCAGTCATACTACAAAAGGTGGGTTACTTAAGAAACAATTAGGTGCGTATACAAAACAATTTGCAGGCAGTCTTACTCTTTCAGCTTTCTAAGTGAAGTGCCTTTCAAGGCTGATTTATAACACTGTCGTCTTCAGAAGGCAAAATAATTAATAGGAGCATGGACTTCTAATTTCAGTGACTTCCAGAGAAAGTGGATTTCATTTGATTTATGATGGCCGGTGACTTTGCATTTTATCAGTTCATTCACTCATTATTTATGCTGATGACCAATTTCAATGGGTCGCTATCATCTAACTCACTACTAATCAAAGAGAATTAGGGTTCACTGCATTATTTAGAAGCCACTAATTTATCTTCAGAACAAGTATCAAGAATAGTTTGTGGCCTTCTACACTTCAAAAAAAAAAAAAAAAAAAAGCACAGCTGGCAAAGCCATAGCATTTGGTTGATATTACAAATAAATGTCATAGGAGTTAGTTTTAAGAGCAGCTACTTTTTACAGAAGTTTTTAAATGGGGTAGACCATACAGATAGAAAATAAATATGAAAAACTGAAACAATAAAATGAAAGAATTCTGTCTGACCTCTTATGTCAAAATATTTAAAATGTTTTCTATTCCCTTCGCAGGCAACTCAAAGATACTTTATTTTAAAAATTCTCTCTTTTTCTCTCTCTACTAACTAAATGGAAATCTTTGCACCAAAACAATCCTATCTGGCATATTTCTCATTTAAAAGACATTTGACTGTATTGTAGACACAAAGAAATAGATCAGATTGAAACTTAAACCTACCAAAATGAGTTTTATCAGCAAGCTATAATTCCAAATCATATTCAATCATTTGGAGAAAAAAATCTTCCCATAAGGCAAAGAAGAAAAATAGTTGCCTATTTAGCTCTTGGTGAACAGAGCACAGAAACCTCATTTCAATATTTTTATACCTTTGCACTTAGACATCCACGTAATTCTCTGATTTCATGGTCTTGTACTGCTGATCTCGTGTGTACCCCTTCAAGCAATTTTTTTTTTAAACTTCTGTTGGAGTCACAACTTTTCTAAAACTTAGGTGAAGTACATAACCACAAATTTTACATAACTAAACTGCCACTACCAAGTTCTGGACCATCTCATAACAGCATGGTAGTAACTGTTCTGTAAGACAGCACTGCAAACTTTAAAGGTCCAAGTTTCAAAAAGCTGAAAATAGGTGGGGAAAAGAGAAAAAACATTAACTCTACAGAGGCATTGAAAATGAAAATTCCTTGGTGCATAATCATGGTAGTCTTTCTGCAAAAATAATCTATTCCTTCATAAACAAACCTTAAATTTGAACATGTAAAATCAAGGATTTCCAATAAGTTTTTCTACATCTATTAAGAAAATACATCTTTATACAAAAACTAAGGTATAAATATTTTTAAGAAAAATTCAAGGTCTCCTTGTGTCCCCAGTATCCCAGGCCTGAGGCAAGAAGGAAAAAAAAAAGTCACCTTTTAAGCCAGAAAAGCATACCAGCTGTGTTTTCCACTGCTATTATTCTCTCCCCACATGTAGGCATGGTGTCAAAAGACAGAAAATGATGAGCCTTCAGAAAAAAATGATACTTTTCATCTTTGTAAGTATTAAGGGATTCAAAACAACTCAGAGGTGCTACCTGCTCTTTGGTGTTTGCTCTTCCCCCAGCCCCAGAGTAGATCTGCTGCCTGCCTCTTTTCCTCCTGCAACAGTTCTGGTACATGGCTTTTCCCTGGGAAGGAGGAAAACAAAAGCAACCTCTGTCAAGAGAGGACTGGCAGGCAAGTATTGAAAATACACATATCTGCAGAAAAGCTAGCATTGAAGTTGCACCGCCATTACAGAGTTTCCTGTATTTCTGCTGTGAGCGAACTCTGGCAGGCAGCTAAGCTCCACACAGCTGACTGCTTCCTTCCCCCTTCCCTCCATGGGACAGGGGAAGATGAAAAAGTAAATGAAAACTTGGAGGGTGAGCTAAAAATTGCTTAGCAGGTAAAGGAGAAGTCTAAGTAAGGAAGAAAATAAAACAAAAACGCAAAGGCACTCAACTCACCACCTCCCATGGGCTGGCAGGTGCCCAGCCATCTCCTGAGTGAAGATGGTGCACATCCCTAAGTCCCCTCTTTTCCCATTTTACTTCAGAGTTTGGGGTTTCATGGCACAGTACACCTCTGTGGTTAGATCAGATCCTCTACCCTGTTGCATCCCCTCCCAACCCCAATCCCTTTACTACGGGACAGTGGGAGTCAGGGCAGGCCTAGACACTGGGCAAGCCCCAGCTGGCCATAGCTCAAAATACTGTTGTGTTACCAGGTGCTGCGTTACCAACAGTGTTTTGGTCACACATCTGAAACACAGCACCACACAAGCTGCCATGAAGAAAATTGTGCTCCAGCCAGACCAAGTACAACATCTAAAATCAATTCCTTCTCATAACAAAACTTTTTTGGGACAGTGAGACCATTTTAATACCAGCAAACCCCACAGAAAGTTAATTACCTCAATACTTCTCCTCCTGGCTTCTTCTCTAGCTGCAGCTGCCCTCTCACAAGCTGGAAGCTTAATTACCTCCCTGCCCAGCTGCCCTCACCCCTGGCTGCACCTGAGGGAAAGGCCTGACCAGGCAGTGGGGCTACTGACCTGGCAGGTGTCGGAAGGCAGTAGAAAACAACCAACCTCAAGCCATCCCCCTGCACAGTTGGCTACTGATAACACTATGTTACCTTCCTAAGCTATGGTGGGTTTAAACAAGGCTTCTGTAAGGCTTCAGAAAGTTGTGGTTAGTGTAAAAACCATGCCCCTCCAAAACAAACAAGCGAACAAAAAAATCATAAACATAGTATAAAAATACTATTTCAAAATATGTCTATTTTAAAACGTTTAAAATACTCTCTGTTCCTTAAAGACTGCCACATACATACATGAGATATTTAACACTCTTGTCTTTTCAAATAAAGTAGTGTTAATTCCTGGAGCCACAATATCGTGATTGTTATTTCAAGCATATGTATATGCTCCACTGTGTGCAAAGTAAGGGTAGTCCCTAAATATGTTTGTGCATCACCCGAGAGGTCAACTCACTGGGACATGAAAATTAGAAAAGAAAAAAAAAAAAAAAAAAAAGAGTTACTGCACCACCACACGATACCAAAACAAGGACATGGAAGGAAAGAATTAAGAACATAATTATATAAGGCTACAGAGTTTTATTGGAGGAAAGTGGTATTTTTGTTGCCAAACAATAATTACAAACTGATTGAAATGACTAAGTAGCCATTCAGATTAGTGTTCATAAGATTTTTGTTCACATAAACACAACATGCTCATCATACTAATGATCTGAAATAAAACCCATGACTTGGCATAGTTTTCTGCACCATAACACAATTTACATTTCATTGCTAGTAAAATCAAGCTGAAATACTGCAAACCAGTTCATCTTTACACTGCTTGAATTTTCTTTGCTGTTAATAAGCATCAAATGTTTTTTTCCCAAATAAGCATTTACATCTAACTTAGCAAAATTCAGTCACTCCCATTTATGTTCCTAAAACTATCTGAAAACTAAAACCTCCTAGGGCTATTCAAATTTATGTATTTCTATATTTGTATCACTAAAGATATCATGTTCATCTTTTTTTTTTTTTTAATAATAAATGCATTTCTATAAAAAGATGTACATCAATGAAATCTGCAAGTAGTCATTTATAGAAGTTAAAAATAGAAGTCTTCAGTCTGGCTACAAAGCACAAAATCCTTAAAATATAATATTATGAAAAATATTCTCGTGTACACAATTCTCCTTGCAAGAGACAGAAGAAGAGATTTGTTAGTTTTGTTTATTTTTTGTCTATTTTAATTTCTGTTGTTGTTTTTTAAAACCCACAAGTATACTGTGTCATGGAGGCAAACTAGCACAATATGAAACACAAAGCCATTTTTTCATACTTGTATACAAATGAAATGCGAAATTTTCAGTTTGCAAACTAACCTCACAAATGTTCTATGAAATGAAATTGCACAGACACTTCATAAACCCATTTTATAGCTAGCATTAGGATAATATTCAGACTGAATGAAAAAAATAATCTATTAGAATTAATTAATATAGCTGATACTAGTACTAATGTGAAAATAGCGGGACAATGAAGTTCAGAATCTTAGTAGTATCCCATGCTTATTCCATAAGAGAAGTTTAATTAACCTTTCACAAATACCGAGCAAGTGAATTCTTCTGAATCTCTTATTTGGACAGACAATATAAAAAAGGTAGTTTATAATTTATAAAAATCCTGAGAGAAACTCTCAAGAAGACCTATTTAATAAGTCACATGAACCTTAAAGAAAAACCAGCAACAACAAACAGAAACTAAATTCCTTAATGCATAGAGAATAATCGCAAAGGTAAGAAAAGAGATGCTATTTTTCTGTGTCAAACTAAATTATGACACCTACCCACAGTGTTTGTCAAGTCCAAGAACTGAACTACATGACATACAGATGGAAATATAGAGGGAAAATGCTCAAAAGATTCTTGTTTAAGTGTGGTAGCAAAATCCACGAGCAAAGCCCTTAGTCCAGGGGAAAAGACCTTTATCACCGCAGCATTGCTGTATATACGTCTCCTGTGTCTCCAAGACTACTTCTTCATGAAGCAGAAGAAATACCAGCAGAATAATCCAGAACTAGATAAATCTCAGCAAAAACAACTGCCGACAAAGTTGGCTGTTTTTTACCAGGTAGTCTTATGTATTCTGCAAAAGGGTATTCTTCAACATGGAAATCCCTCTACAACCTTTGCACACTCTCTCATGCACATATCTAAGGTTATAATTTGCAATCAATCATAGAACTCTGAAAAAAAAAAAAAAAAAAGTCTTAAAAGAAGGGGATGCAATGGGGAGGAATGTGGTCATGACAGAAATGAACAAGGCTCTTCACAAAGAAAGTGTCTCTTTCTCCTCAGCCTGTCACATTCTTAGAATTTTGAATAAACAAATAAATAAAAAACACTCTAGATTTAGATATTTATGTAATTTTTTTTTCTGATTAATTATACATTTTTCAATGCTGTAAATTATCTTAGCAACTTCTAATTTTATATTCTTCTCTAAATAGCTAGAGACATTTTGCATTCCCAACAATGGAACAAATAGATTTTTAGACTGATATGACCTCTTCAAGCAAGCAGCTGTAAAACTCCCATTGTTCATAAAATCCTGCATATGTACATCCCCAAGTCCCCCCTTCCATTCAATATATATGAAAATGCAATTTACTGTACGTCAAGTGAAAAATGCAGTTTTCAAATGCATGACAACAGGTGCTAGTTAAATGATCAGACACTATTTGTTACCAAGTCTCTTACTCTCATTTGCAGCATGATAAATTGCATTTTAGCAGAGTACCGCGATCTAAGGGGTCTTGACATGCTTTTATTGATTTGCATAGGTTATATGCATGTATTCCTGTTTGTAGGCAAATAGTGCCATGAGTAAATTCAAGTTACCGTGCCTCTGTTTCAAGAAAATTGCAGTCATCACAGGGGAGCCAAGATGGAGTGAGGTTGGGTAAAAGAGACACATGCAGCCCATTGGAATCTCAGAACCTCTATTAAGATTTATAGGCTGCAGGATTCTTTTGGGCTTCAACATTATTCTTAGTAAACCCTTTCTGTCTTCAGTTGTTTATAAAAACTGGCAGCTTTAGCAAAGACAGAAGCTTATGTTGTAGGTAGCACAATTTAACATAATAGTGATAGCCTGTCCTCCAAATATCCTGATACTGATTTTGAAAGAGAAAATGCATATCCTGGATTCCCTTTCCCATAATTTGAAAGGTTTTCTTTTTACTGAACATCCTCTCCTGCATTTACACAACATTTTGTGGACCCCAGTTAGTTAAGATCAGTTAACATAGCTATCCTCTCCTACCTCTGCACAAGTTAGCCAGCATCATTACTCCCCTTCCTATATAGGAAGGTTAGATACCTTCACTGCAGGGTACAAATGACAGGCCTAGAATCAGGAATTGAGGCTTCCATACTTGTGTTTCCTCAGACTGGGAATGATGTGATCCACCGTCATCAGCATTTGTGTACAGTTTCCCCGGTTTAGCAGTTTGCAGTTTAGCAGTTTGGCATATGCTCACCCCCATTACTAAAGATAACATAACACAATGCCCCCATGCAGGAAGATTATCTCTATGCATGCATGCACATTGTTTTGTATTACAACGGTTGGAGCTGGCATGCAACATTCAGGCTGGTGTCAATCCATACAGGCTACTGTTCCAATCATTCCCTTGTAAATTTGCACGTTACTGATAAAGGTTCTGGTTACTGGGGGAGCTGCTATTGTATCAGTAAAAGGATTTAGACTTGACAGATATACTTACACCTCATAGTATCCAAGGAGCTCCTCCTTACTTGTATGTTATTTCAGTATTTAAAATTTAAGAACTGTTTCAGAGTGACAGTTTGGCATTAAATTTGATGGAACTCAAGAACTGTATTCTTTTCCCTGTCTGCATCACAAAACCTAAAGCCAAGCAAAATTAATTTAACTGTAAATTTAAGAAAAAAAATGAAAAAAGAAAAAAAAAAAGGAGAAAAAGCATGAAATGATAAACGTTAAGGCAATACAGAATGCACTACCTCAGAAAACATTCTGATTTGACATTTAGTCCCACTCATGTGTCACTAATAAATTTTAACCAAAACTACTTCATGTAGGCTCTAACTAACGTCTAAGATAATTGCCCACATTATCAATTTTACTTATAGACCCTATTTTACCCTAATTTTACTTATAAACCCTATAGGTTTCTCAGTTTATGAAGATTCTGGTGTATGTTTCTCAAGAAAGAATAAACTACAAACTGCGTTTACAGGGGCTGTAAAACTGAATGAATCAGCACATTATGACGTATCCTGAAAGCATTTTTGCTTACTGTCTGCCAATTTTTATACAGTTTAGCTAAATATTCAATTTAGAATATTAACATTTAAAGGCAGGGGAATCAGCAATATCTCAAAGCAGAACTGACCCACACAATTGGGCGTTCATCCATGAATGACAGGATAAATGATTTGCAAAATATCAGAACAAAAATTGTGTTCATTGGTCAAAAATATTCAATACATTCTTAAATCTATCAACCTGAGCCACTGTGATTCAGTTCCTTCAAGTCATTTATAGTTTGAGCCATCTAGAAAAAATATCTTCACTGTCCTGAACGAATTGCCTCCTGCCTTTCAAGCTTGGAACCCTTCCTTGCTTAATTCTCCTAAAATGGTACACAGAATTAAAAATAATTATGCATATTACCTCTGTGTCCATGAAAAAAATTACTACTTTCAATGTATTGGTATTGCCTCTACTAAGGTTGTTGGGCTCATTCCTTAGCCCCAATTTCACATTCACGTGCAGCCTATAAAGCAGGCCTATATTCTCTACTTGCCAAAGGATTTGCATATTAAAACAATTTTAGGCATAGGTAGGATTTCAAACCCCATGGCAGTCAGGTCATTGACAAAGGCCAGTATTCAAGAACATCCAGCACCCAGGCCTCCAGGCATTCCTTTTCTGCAGATAGAAAAGATCAACCTGCACACACTTCCCAGCCAGAAGACTAAATTATGCTAACAGAAGGGGCCGCAAGCACAGTGCAATACCACTATGAATGTGTCTTTTTAGGAAAGCAATTAAGCACAACAACTGACATAGCCAGGCAATCTGACTAGGTAGTAATAGTTCCTTAACTATTCATCAAAGCACGGAAAGGTATAATATTAACAGAGACAGCAGCTGATATTTCCTTAATGATAAAAATCTTCAGGTAAAAAGAATCTTTTTTTTTTTTTCCCCCACAGCTAAGCAATGAAAATTCAAATCCCATATACCTTGCAAAAGACAAGGTTTGAAAATTTTAAATATATATATATATAGTGAAAGTGGTTTTAGAAATTCTATATTGCAAAATTCAGAAGTCTGCAGAACTGAAAAGGACTCTTGGGATTTCTTGCTAAAGACCTTGCCTCTGGTACAAGCCACCTATTTGTATTAACCTCAGAAATGATGTGAAAGATTGTTCAGTTTTCCCTAATGAGAGGAATTTAGCATGGTTGGCATAACATTCCATAATAATATTTCTATGCAACATATTCACTAACGCTTCAAAAGCCACCAAAAATTTAACAAAGAAAATGATAATTAATATTACAAAACATACAGATGAACAAATTAGAGTAAGTGGCACTATCAAGTTATTGTTTTTCTCCTCCTCTCCTTCTACTCGCTGGAGACATAATTAGGATTGCTTGACTTACTATTAATTTGCTGGTGCAAAATACAGTACAGAGGGTTGTTTCTATTCCAGGACATGCCTACAGGCAGGAAAGTATACCTCTACACAGAGAAACATATGACTGACCACCACTGGATCACTTCTCATAATTCTAGTACTTTCAAAATCATGTTTTTCCCACGTTTGCTCTCTCTTCCCCTTGTTTCAATGTCATCTTCCTGCAACTTTCATTCAGGCTGCAGTCCTGTAAACTATTTTCTACTCTTGCGTAAGCCAATTTTCTATATTGCATTTATTGTGTAAGGCTAGGCACGGATAGGGAGATCCCCAGGAACCCAGCAGGCACTCCAGTAGCTGAGAAACAACTACGGGGAGAAATACCTTTCAGCACCATTTTGTTTACTGGAGCACATGTCTATGGCTGTGAAAGGCTGCGCTCATTTTAACTTGAATGGCTAATAATTAACAAGTACTTGTACATGCAAAAGATTTGCATGTACGAATAGAATACTAAGAATAACCATTTCTTACATGCAGATGACCACCGCAGAAGCAGTTCATCATCAAAAGAAGACTGTTAGGTACCTGTAAGAGTAGACTTAAAAGATACTTTAATGTAAGAGTTCATCATTGCAGAAAGTATTAAAAAAATCGGAACTTTAAAAGAATGTGGTAAAGATTAAATGCACTCCTCCAAACCTTTTGAATATCAGGAATTAAAATCTGACGCAGAAATATAAATTTCAATTAACATCCAAGTCTGAAAAATTAAGAAATTCCGGAAAGATGATAACAGTATATAAAGGAATTCTCTCACATGAATAGAGAAGCAACAAATCAGCATTAGCACTTAAACCATCAGAAAGGTTAATTCCACAGATCAAATGGATTTTCAGGGCATCCTTTGCAGATTTAGACCTTTATACTGGGAAGCTTGTCAAATAAAGGCACTCGAAGAGGAAAGAAAGTAGCCATGCCAAAGCATATGTGTAGCTCATGAGGTTGACATGCTATCACTGTTCGTAAACAGTAAATCTATCTGCATTTTAGTAGCGCTCTATCTAAACACTACTCCCCCTCTGGAAAAAGTGTGTTCAGCAGTATTATAGTGCACACACTTTGTTTGTGCTTATTAAATAAAAAGAAAGGATCACCTTCAACCATATTAATGATGGACTGGTGGATGAAGGATGTCTGCGAAAATTCACAACATCTGTTTGCTCCACTCTCTTCTCAGCGTGCTGCACCTATTCCTCATGCTTAATGATGCTCATCCACTCTGCAAGTTTTACGAACAAATGTGTGTTTAGCCACATTCATCATTCTGAATGAGCGTTCTTGATGAAGCATCCACTGGCCTGTTTCGCTCTTTCTGCTACACTTTAACAAATGACAACTGCTCTACGTATTTTTCATTTGTTAAAAATAAAAAGCTAAGTGAAGAATAGGCCCAGCAAATTTTTCTTTTACTCCTCTGGTAACTTTACTAGAAAATGGAATACTACATGCATTTAAACTGTATACAGGTTCACATGCACAAATCGAATTGGTGTGTATAGATGTATAGTATTTTCAAAACACTGTGCAGCAGAATACACCATACCAGAAATACATACTGTCCTATACAAAGAAGAGTAGGTCAATCTTCTCATGAAAGTGATGTATTATGTCACACTACAATCAGTTAGGGCATGGATTCTGTGATGTATGCAATGCCTTGACGCAAGCCACTCAGCATCTTTTGGTATCAGGCCAGCAATACATCACAGTGGACATCCATCTTCCATTTTCCAGCTTACTTTAAACACACAAATAAAGGGAAAGACACATTTCCCAGAAAACATGTGCACCATAGATACCAATATAAAATAAATTCAACTGTGAATAAGAAAGTGTGTCCAATCCAGGATATTTTTTTATTAGTTAGAAAAGCAAACTATAAAGGATATTAGTGAGTAAATGGAACTAAAGAATCAAATCTAATAAAAAGAAAATGCTCAGAAAAAATGAAGTGTGGAACACCTTCAGAAGTTAACTTTCAGAAGTCAGAGCAGCTCACAATTTTCATTTGAGTTTCTGCACAGAAAAATTAAAATACTAATTTTCCTAAACACACGTACATTAGGTTTCTGATGCAATATGCAGTGAACCATTGACAGGCTTATCTTCTGAAAGGGTTTTGTACACTTCCCAAAACTGTGTAGATGAAGTGAGTTTTTTTGTGAAGACATACTATTACCACTTAATGGTATTTCTGTGCTTTACTGATTGAGTTGCTGTAAGCCCCTTTGGGTCTGTGTTGGTTGTCTGTGTTCATCTGTATTAGTTTGATTGAGGAGGCCAGTGGGCATATTGGATGAAGCATGTTGCACTGGAAAATATGAATGCAGCATCCACACACTTAATGAATGTGTTAAGAACATTTATTGCAAAGCATTTTGCACATTGAAAAAAAAAAAAAAAAAAAGGCGGATTTTGTGATTCCTATTTTGATGTTACTGTTTTATTAAATAGGTTGGGGAAAAACATGGATCCTGTAAAAGTTTGCCACAGGTTGCCCTCTTACTGAGTAATAGTTCACAATGAAGTGATTATGGAACCACAGAGGAAGCTTGGACTTATTTTTAATTAAAAAATAAAAAAAAATAAAAAAAAATCCCAGAATCATTATGTTCAAACCAAAAAGAGAGAGAGAAATGAAAATTCAATAAGCAGTTATATTTCAATGAGCAGTAGTAGGATACAGAATGAAACATACATAAATTCTCAGTCACTGAAACTATTTAAAAAACTATACCATCTATAAATCTTTTATCCAAAAGCCAAACAACCCAAATAACTTCTTATTAAAGCAGATAGAAATTCTCTATAGAAACCTCTTTCTTTAAAATAGTACTGGCATATACTAACAGTGGCCACTGACAACAGAAATAAATTTAAAATCCAAAAACGTTACGTGCTAAAAGATACCAATTCCCTAAACTTAGAGACAGGCTCAACTAGGCAATAAGTGAAAGGGATATTTACCCAAATTTGGAATTCCATTCCAAATGTGCAGTGGCAGCAAAGCATTATGGGGATGTGCAACTCTGCTTTGCAAAGGTAAATCCTGTACCAATGGTATGTTCGGTCAGAGGAACACTGCTTTATCCTGTCCTCGAGACTCTACACACAAGTTAGATGGCATCAAAAGAGTAAACAAATGAAAACTAATTAAAACCTTTACAAATCATATTGTGCTGTTGCCATATATTAAAGTAAAACTAATACCAGCTCCCTTCAACCTTATCTAAAGCCATTAAGTAAGTCAGAGATATTGACTGGCAAACTCACAAACAAATGCCGCTTTGGGGTAAGTTATGTTCCATTCCCAAAAAAATGCATAAAATTATGGAATACAGATGATGGTATTCAAATTAAATAACTATCGCCATAAATCAGCATGCACTGCTGATCTCCCTTTCCTAAGTTAGTGCCATGTAAAATTAAGCTCTTGAGTTTCAAGACTCTCTTTTTTGACAAAGTTTAGTAAGAACTTCCCTGTGATGCCTCAACACTGATAAAAAGAAGGGGAAAGGGGAGAACTATATAGCAAGTGAAATGAAATACATAAAAATGGAATCACTATGATTTAATAGAAATTGCAACAAATGTCTATTCAGGCTCCTCTGAGGTATAAGTACTCAAGGAATCTATTATTATGCTTAACAGAAAATTGTCCATGACAAATTTAAGCACTATATAGAAAATATTCCTCTTCAAATATCTACAATGAATACTGTAGAACTGATAAGAGTTGCATATTTTTGTTATAAAAAGGAATTTGTAATTATAATAAAATATACAAATTACTTTTTTATATATATAAAAAAGGTGCCTCTGATCATATTTCAGAAATTAGGTTCCACAGAGAATTTTTTAATATAAAAAAATAATTTACATTTTTTGCTATGAATGCTTTTTTCTCTGCTGTAAAACAGATCTGTATCTGAAAATAGAAGAAAGGATTTATGCAAAAATAACCTCAAGGGGATCATTACAGAAACACAAAAAGTAATTTTCTACTAGAATTGTTAAATGTATTTGCAATAGATGTTTAAAAATATGGCTACAAAATACATAAAACATACAAATGAAGGGGAATTAATACAAGCATGATAATTTAAATGGTATCCTTACTTAAGTGACAGACTGATTAAGCCACAAAGCATAGTTTTCAAGGGGGGGAAAGCCTTTTGCTAATTTGAAGTTAGAGTGATATTAAAATACATGCATTTTGTGCTATGTGGATACATAGCCATCGAATTCATTCTCATTACTTACATATGCATTGAGTACAAACAGTTTATTAGACTTCTCTAAATAAATCTCTAGGTATAGTTAATCACTTGAAAAAAAATAGTAAAGAAAGAACAGAAAAAAATTGGTGACAAATTTGGTGAAAAAAGGTGACAAGTGCAATTCCATACCTCTATAAACAAGACAAACTGAACCCCGGGATGATAGCGCTCCAACCCATGCAGAGTAGCAGGCAGCACTGAGAGCATCCGTTCCCACCAGAATTAAAGGGAGTAGCCTACTTTGCAAGTGGTCCCCGCAAGCCCATGAACGGCAGCGCACCCTTCCGTGACTGGCAAGGGAGGCTACAGAACTAGCAAGGCAGGTGCAGTCTAAGGCACACGTTAACTCAAACTGTACAATAGGTCTCAAGAAACACATCACAGTACTTTTGAGAAAATCAGAGCACAAATAACCCACAGATTACTGCAAATTACTCTGACAAAAATAAGTCCAAGCATATCTGACAGTAAAATTACACTCTCCTCAACAACAGTATCCCTTAGGTAATCCCCCTTCTCTCCCCATCCCGAATGTTAAATTGTCTCTTAGCTTTACAATAAATCAGGGCTAAAAGCTGTACACTGGCAGTAAAGCACTTCTGTCCGTCTTACATAAATTTTATTTCTTCTCAATAGCACCAAGTGTGGTATACTTTATGAAAATTATGAAAAGAATCAAAAAAAGAAACCAAATATAAGTGATACGATTCAAAGCATCTGAAGAGCACTGTTCCCACCAACAGGAAGAACGTCACAAAATTTCATCCTCTACTGCAGGTTGAGTTTATGCTTTTTGATGTAACAATATCTGTGAGCTATGGAAACTGCACTTCATGTTTTTCCTAGTGGAATCAGAAGTGCTTTATTTTAGACCCTTCCAAATATGATGATCATACTTGAAAAACAACACTATGTCATTCATTAAATAATAAGGAGCAGCACCTAGGACAAAACTGGAGCTCTCTGACAAAGTCTTAACTGAAAAAAGTTTAAGACTTCTTATGGACTGAAATAGAGGTTCTGTATGAGTCTTGTCTCTTTCCCTCTCTCTCCCTCCTTCTCCCCACCTCACCCCCTCCCCCCAGTATGATCAGTATGATCATATCTGGCAATGAAAGCATTTCTATTTATTTATTTATCTACAAAATCAGTTCTACACACAGATATCATGGAAACATGAATAGGGATAGGATGTTGTAAGGCCCAGGGTGGAAGAACTGCAGAGGGTTTTTCTTTGCAGCTTATTTGTTACTTTTTTACATATACTGCAAAAAGCATTTTATACATTCAAATGACTTGATTCTGCTCTCACCCACTGGGCACAATTCCATATCCTAAAGGAGATCAGGAGATCATTTAAACTTTTCTCCTTCTTATAGCCAGCTAAGATTTTTATCAAAATACTGCTTTTGTATTTTTGCTTTGTCCTTTTAAGAAGTTCCTCCCTTGTATTTGTAATACCACCTCCCCTCTTTCTCCATATAGCCTCAAAAACACTATCTCTTTTCCTAGAAATACTTCTTATGAGCCAAGCAATACCATGGATATCAATGTCATGGTACAACAGAAAAGAAATATGCCTATATGTGTCACCCAAGATTTCACTGTTCATGCCATTCTTCATCTAATTAGAAGAAGAAGAAAAAAGTTTTGATTCTGTCCTCTCCATTAAATCTGTGTGAATATGCAGGAAACATGACCAATTTTCAGATGGGCTGTCTGTCAGAATCCCTGATCACATCTGGCAGAAAACAAAGGTCTGAATAGCTTGAGGTAACAAAAGAAATGTAGCCCAGGAAATAAATAAACTTAAGATGAAGTCCAGCAGTATGCTGTTACCTTACTCAGTACTGTTGTCCACAGGCCACCCGAGACTAGGGATGCCCAGCATTAACAGTGAAAAATTGTGTACCACAAGGGGTCTACCTGCTCCATGCAGTTTAACAACTAAAAGTTAGATAACAGCATGTCTCTAATAGCAGGATAAAACAAAGAGTACTAGGCCTTACTTGGGTTAGTCAAAGATAAAGGTGCTTGTAATTCTTTCTCATTTTCTTGTTGATATATCACCATAATACAATATCCATAAAAATAATCCCACTATCAAACTCAAATTTAGGTGTTATTTTTTTTGTAATTCCAGCTTTGTGTTGCCTAGGCATATCTAGGAGGACTACCGTAACACCCTTCAGCACTCGATGACAGAAGACGAAAGAGAGGCAGAGTAATGTCACGTCAATCACTCTGTTCATCTATATGAACATATAAGTGTGTATATTAATATATATGAATATATATTTATAAATTTCCAACAACGTATGTTAAAATGCCATAAATATTTTCACTACTTGCCATGTACTGTTCTTGGATGAGGACTTTAGTTGCTTATTTTCTTGTGCTCCAGAAATAAAATTTCCAACGTGTCTGTAGTCAAGCTGATCTTTAAAAGGTATATTAACCTCATATCATCAACACTTTCGAGTTATGTTGCAATCTGAAAGAAATTTGAGACAGCCCAGCAATATTTCCTTACAAAAATTATACTCCCTATTCCTTTAGCAGAAACTCAAAAGAAATAGGAATATCTAAATACTCAAAATCCTTCGTACACTGTGACATCTTTTAGAAAAAAAATAAGGTGTTATACTTGCTAGTAGCATTCAAATAAACTTTGTTTTCATCTTTTATTGTACAACCCTCTTTTTAGAGAAGTCACCACACGAATCTAGACTGACACATATAAATACTTCACACTGACTAATAAAAGGTTGACATATAAAGAATAAATATTGTGTGTGCTAGAACCAGTCTGTGCTTTAGACACACCTGAGTTCACATCTTTTAAATAGGACATGTCAGCACTGTGTATCCTTACGAAATCAGACAGACCACACACCTGTCATTGACTTAACTGGGCAAGAAACATGACTGGTGCTCAGAACTTCAGCCAGAAGTGCAATTATCTGGCAGGAAGAAAATTACATATACACAGTGAAGTTTAGCAGAGATATTTTGCCATTACTAGCACCTCTCTTATGAAGAGGACATTTTATTAGTTTTAGGTGTTAAAAATCACAGAATCACACAATTGTAGGGGTTGGAAGGGACCTCAAGAGATCATTGGGTCCAACATTCCTGCCAAAGCAGGTTCCTTAGAACAGGCTGCCCAGGTAGGCGTCCAGACGTCTCTTGAATATCTCCAGAGAAGGACACTCCACAACCTCCCTGGGCAGCCTGTTCCAGTGCTCCATCACCATTACCGTGAAGAAGTTCTTTCACATGTTGGTGTGGAACTTTCTGTGCTCTATTTTGTGGCCATTACCCCTTGTCCTGTTCCCACAAACCACCGAAAAGTGGTTGGCCAAGTCTCTCTGTCTCCCACACTTCAGGTAAGATCCTCCCCATGCCACCCCACAAAAAAAAAAAAAAAAAAAAAAAAAAAAAAAAAAAAAATGTATTTCAGAAAATGACTTGCATACCACAAAGCATTTTTGTTATAGTTTTACACTTATTTGGATTCTTTTTTATATTATTTTTTAATCCAACGCAGGCAATAAATCTTTTTTTTGTTATTCCAATAAATGAGTGATGGCATTGTAAATTAACAAGACTAAAATTTTTAGTGTTACTAAAACCCTGTGTGAAGAGTTACACTGCACAGCTTTACTGTAGGATCATTTCTAGGGTATGACAACTAAGCCTTGGCCAAGCTACATCCATTTCTGATTATATGTGGTCCATACATGGCATAATACTTCATCTTGAGATGGGTTTAATACAGAAGACCGCTTGATAGTTGTCTTCAGAGAAAAAAATAAATAAAACACTCTCCAACCATTACCTTCTAGTGCTTTGCTTTCCAGCTATGTATATTCTTTAAACTGTGTTACCTTTATCTTTCCCATTTTTTTTCCTTTCCCAAACTGTATTCCCAAAGCGAGCATGTGCTCTCTTTATAATGCACTACATAGAGCAGATATACATATTTCTCTCTGGAAAAACCCAGACAAAAAGTGGAAACCCTTAATAAATATAGGCTTTACCAACTCCCACCTGCTCAGATGTGACAGAGGTCTGATCTGCACCTGTAATTGTTCAAAAATGTTATTTTGTAATAACAAGACAACTTCCTGAGTAATTCAATTTTTAAAAGTGCATTAAAAGTAGATTAAACTAAACTGGAAAAGACACCAGAGTAAGAACACTCACAGCAAAATTAATGAAGAATATAACAATATAAACAAGACTATGTAAAAATAGCATTTAACTATTTCCAATATAAATTGTGTAGCAGAACACTAGAGTAAACAAATGCTTCCAATGTGAAGGGGTTCCCATCTCAGTCTGAAACAGACTCAAATTCTGATTAAATGTCTCTTAGTAATTCATTTTGAATTAACCCAGCTATTTATTCTAGTCAAAATTCTCAGATGAGAAAGATTAACTCATCTCATTTACTCCCAGCATCACATGCAGCTCTCAATCTCATAAATCATAATGAGTTACGAAAATTAAATTACAAAAACAAGAAGTCAGAAGGACACGTTATCACCTGCCCCAAAGAGGTGTTACTTGGCTGTATTAATATTTGTAAAACAATTTGGATTCCCAGACAAAAGCAGCTATGCATACAGGAAATATTACTCGTAATGAACACTAGAAATACAAGGTTCTTTCTTGAGGCCCTACTCAGAGGTAGCAATACTTGATTGCTCTTGGCTCTCATTCAGTCAGCCCCAACACTTTGAAAACTCTTTGGGGCTTCTGTGAACTACACTAACATACAAAAGGATATAGTTCACCAAAAAATAAGAACAGAACATGTAGGAGAGAGTCAGCAGAAAAGACTGAGGAAGGGACAGGATTGCTCACAACTTCTGGCAAGAGTTTAAAAAATAAAAAATAAAAAGGTGTGTGGGATCACTGGTAGGGGAGGAGAACAGGAGGCACAAACAACTCAGCTCTTGGTATGAGGGGAAACAAAGGTCCAAATAATTCCCAGAGTGGTAAATGAGAAAAAAGGAAGAAATAAGATTAAAGGCAGAAGGATCTCCTGGCATAGAGAAAGATGGTTCAACAGGTTTGAAAAATGAACGAACTGTCAGGTGTGGACAGAAATATGCATAGAGCTGCCTGTGTAGTGAACTTGGCCTACTATGAAACCACCACAGCCCTAAGCATACACACACAACAGACAACTCAACCCCAGGGTAAAGCCTAGGTGTTTTTTTGTTTGGTTGGTTGTTTTTGTTTGTTTGTTTGTTTGTTTTTAAGAAACTGTCAAAGATTACATTACATATCCTTTTGCAGTATTTTCTTTTACAACGTAAATACCAGAATACACTAAAAACTAGTTAGCGACCTGTTCCAGTAGTGAAAGCAAGCAGGAGAGAGAGATGAGCACGTAGATCTTCTGCTAGATTCAAGTTCTGAACTGCATGCTGCCGCTGTTACAGCAAGAAAATTTCCCTACATTCTTCTAGCTTCTTCCAATGATAACAACAGACAAAACATCAAGCATCATCTTGGTTTCATCAAGAGCTGGGCACATTACACATACTTCAATGTCCAGAGGATTTCCAGTCATCTTTAATTCTGGAAGAGTCCATTAGTATTTCTCTGGGTTTGCTTTTTACCTCCTGTGATTCATGCAACATTAGAACATCAAGTCTTAAGGGAAAAAATTAGGATCTCAAAAGGCAAGGAGAAAAGCTCACAAACAGAAAGGGAACAAATTCTTAACACAAAGACCTGGAATCCAACAGATAGCCCTGATTCTCCAAGCACACCCATGGTTTCACACTCCTTCCTTCTTTCACAGGAAAACAACAGCATGATCAAAGTATATGACTACTAAAACAGAATCTCTTCTTTTGTATTTAGATTCAAAACAGAAAGGCAACATCAGAGATTATATAAAGAAAACATCCCAAATAAACAGGGCAGGGCTAGGTTACTCCCTTAAACTCCTGTGGGTTTAGACACATAACTAGCCAAGGAACATTTTGAAAACACAAACATTTCTTGGGAAATGGGATCACTTTATTCCCATAGTGGTCAATACAAATTAAGTCTTAAAAGATCAGGTAGTCACAGCATCTGTAAGATTTAGGATAGAAATCCCTCAACTGTACCTTAATGTGTTGAGGTATGTATACAGGAGAGAATACAAATGCTTATATTTGTGTGTCACACAAATAACTTGCTTGTTTTGAATGACTAAATCACGATTTCTGTAACAACACCACTCTGCTTTGACATTATTTCATGACCTTCAGCTTGATAGACTGTATCTTATTTACATTACAAACTTTCCTAGCAAGTCACTACAGCTGGGAATGAATCTTGATGCAACTGGCACACAAAAATCTGTACTCACACACTGCCAACCTGCCTTGTTTTGGGCAGAGTTTACACACAGCTTCTCCTCAGTGGAGTCTGTTCAGCTGCAGCTAGGCATCCTAACAGAAGTTGCAGAAGAGCTCCTTGTGCTTCAGCACAAATCAGGCATCTTAAATCATGATATTACAAACAGCAGACCCATTGAACTGATAGAGTACATAGCCACCATATTCCCCAATCCCAGCCAAAACCAGTTCTCAAAAACGCATGAAAAGGACAGTATGAAACCTATGATTTCTTAAGAGAGATTGTTCCATCATGTATTGCTTCTGATAAAGAAATCAAAAAGAAAACCAAGGCACTATGAACAGAAATGTATTTTTTGAATTGACAATTCAATATGGTTTTATGGCAGACTTTCAGTCTAAGTTGTTTTTATATTACTCATTTGTTTTTGCTAAATATAATATATTGGAAAAGTATGATTAAGATGAAAAAGCATTTCTTACTTCTCTCACTGTAGAATGTAATTTTTAAGATGCATTTGTAAATTCAGAATGCTTTTTAAAAGTCTAATCTGGAACTAGAAGCTATCTTTGTATACATTAACCATCTAATATTACCTGCTCAAAGGTGGCTTGTCTGAGACCAACAAATAAAGCTTAAGGGAAAAAACTGCTCCCTTCAGGATACATCCTGTTGTTAAAATGTCATTTTTGCATAATAAAGTACTTCATGTCGTTAACCTTTGGTGTAAATATTGGAAATTATATTTCTTTTTCTGATAATTAAACTTAGTGTGCAAAAGAGTGACAACTAGTTATAAAATCTCATTTACACTTATCCACCATACCGCTTTTAGAATGAATGATAATGCTTTTAACTATATACAGCTGAGAAGTACCATTTATAATAGAAAACATTTTTATACCTGGACACTTTAATGAATCACTGAAATCACTGTTTGGAAGGCTATTCACAGAAATAATCCCACTGAAGTCCAGGAGACCTGCTCTTACAAGTACACACCAATGTGAGTATGGGCTGCATAATTAGGTCCTCTGTGATCCCTCCTAATATTACCTAAAGGCTAAAGCACAGCATTTCCCTGTCAGGATTGCCAGTTACCTCTTCAGGCATTGAACAAGTCAGGTCCAGATTATTTGCATGAGCTGTCTATGCTAAACGTGCTTGTAACCTGTAGCCAGTCAGTTTACAATCAGCTACAGATTTGTCATTATGTAACTCTAATTTATCCTCTGGCACATCCTTAATTTATAGCGGTTGTCCATCTGCCACCACTTTGGTAGGACTCTGTGTCTTTACCTTCATGCACGTGCCTAGCTATTGCAATTATCATTTAGAAGACCAAGTACTGAATATTTCATTTCTGAATACTACTTCATAATATTTCTGTTTCGATGGAGTTTTGGAATACACATGTTATACAGTTTACAATATGCCCATTATATAATCTGGAATACTCTTTACATGCAACTTTTAGATAATTATGAAAGGTTCTCTATAAGAGGAATGGGAAAATGTGTCAGAAAACTGAGACACGCATATGAACTGCACTGCCATACAATGACTTTTTTCAGAACTCTATTAGAAAGTGCTGTGACAGTTTCATTTTGTAATGTCCCATTTTAAAGCATCATATCTTATACAAGTCTTAAAATGCACTAATTGGAAATCCTCACTATGTACAGAACACTGCTTTCAAAATGACAACTGTTCCTCTTTCATCAGAGTACTCAATAGCAGGAGAAAAATCATTTCCAAAATTCAAAGCATTTTGATCTGGTTCTGTCAAAACGCTATGTGTTCTTGGTTAGCAATATCACTTCAGTCAAAATATGACTATTTTTGTTCAGGGCGGTGGCTTTCTGAATATCATTACCTCCATAAGTTGGGAAAATAGAAATATTTAAATAAATAAATAAATAAATGACTATTGCTGCTTTGCTACCTACTATATTGCTACCTACTATAAACCTTATGGTGAACCTGTGCAAACATTTCAATTTAAATTTAGAAAATTTTAATAAAGTGTAGCCCCACAGAAACAGAACATGATTTACTTCATTTAATAAATATCCATTAAGCACTAGGATTTATTTATTTATTAGGTAGAAGCAAAGGGTATGAGAAATTACCAAACAGGTATGAATTTGTGGGTATTAAAGGCTGCTATTTACCAATTTCTCTCTCCTGAAAGACACTAGTATCTCCCAGATTTTTTCCACAGTAGATATCTATCTCACATAAAGAGCATTTTGGAAACATTTCCAAATCACAATTCACAGAATAATTAAGTTTGTAAGGGACCTCTGCAGGCCACCTAGTCCAAATCCCACACAAAGTGGGTCCAAAATCAATACTAAATCAGGTTTCTGACACCTCCCACCAGTGACTACAAAATTACTGAAAAAGATAAGACAACTTGTGAAATTATTCAGCTATTTTCAGTTGTCTGTTAGCGGGCTCTACTTTCATGTCTATTTGGTACAATACCAGTGCCTAACAGTAAAGGCAACCAGGCTGGCATTTCTTCCTTATTTCCAACTGTTATTACAGACATCTAGATTCCTTTTTGCAGTGAAAGCACTGGACATCTGTAGAAGCAGTAGGCAGCAAAGTGATAGAGCCAGGATTATGCAAGTTGCCAGATGCATACAGACAACAAGTTGTCTGCAGCCTGAAGTGTGAGAATCAGCAGTATAAGAGTCATGCTCCCTTTAATCAAGGAAAATATATTATAAGAAAGACTTAAAGCTAAAGTAGCTAACAATTTTGTTCATAACAAAACAGCAGATTGCTGACACGACAGGATCTCTCATATGTATGTTGAATTGTCTCAAATGGAGCAGAAGACTAGCTTGTGGGCTGCAATATTCAAGACTCCATGTAAAAGATGGTACACTGTACATCTAAATGTGCCAGGATGTTTGCCCTGATGACAAGCCAAACGCACCACTGAGTTACTGCTGCCAGGCTAGGCCTGACATTACATGAACAAAGTTGCTAAAACACTGGCCAACACTATGGTCTTCCCTGCTCTCAGTAGCTCACAAACCTTAACAAAGCTTCAGTGAAAACATTTATGGCAGTAGACATCCCAGCTGAAGCCATAATTGTCAACAAGCGTGAATCTATACAACAATATGAAAGCTGGGATTCTGAATTTATTCACCTTAGGTAGCACTGAGAAAATCAAACATTTGCATTCTCTGCAGTGTGCTGTTAATTACCACCACCACCATCAGATTTACTTCTATCACTTTTGCCAAAGTAGTCACTCTCAGCAATACAAATGTTAAAGTTTGTGCCTGATTAAACCCTTCCATCTCTACCCATTGCCATGGAACCCAAAATAGATGTCAAAAGGGGCAAGATTTATTCTTCCTTTCTAGATGCACACAAATGGGACCCACCATCACAAATTTATATGAAGAGTTACACATTTTCACTATTGTAAATAACAGATATCTCTCAAAGGGCCCAGGTAAACTTGTTATGAAAGTCATCTAGTCTTAAATATAAACTCTTCCAGCACAATGCAGTTGCAGTGGTCTTTCAGAAAGGATATCTTCGGCATCAGATTTTAAATGAACAGCTCTCCAAGAGTCCCCAGCATCCATAGTAGAAGTGCCAGCAATCTCTTGCCTCTGCTATGCAAGGAATGACAAAAGTGAATGACCAACGTGCCATTTCATAACCTAATGGTTATGTGGAAAGATAATGAAAGAACGGACGTAGGTTTAGCTTTTATGATATCATTTTTCACTTTCCTACTCCCCAGTTACTCAGTGTCTTGTCAACGGTTAGTCTTTTCTGTTGTAACAATTCAATTTTTTGTGAAACTGTGGTATAAAACAACCTGGAGAGAAGAGGGGCGGCGGGGGCGGGGGGGAGGGATGGATTTTTAGAGTACAGATCACAAACAACAGACATGACATAACTACAAACACAGGAGATTGGATCAAACACCTTAATCTGGCTTCATCGCTGGTATATTATGACTTTGGCAATATAAGGTTGAAGTTAAGCTGGAAGTGAACGTCAGAAGTGAAGCCTGGTTTTCACTACTTGGACTGAACCAATCTCACCTACACTACCAAAACCACAGAAGTTCTCTCACACTAAAAGGTGCGAGTTGCAGTTGCAAGACACTGCAGTTGCAATGTCCTGCAATTCATGCTAGACAGCAAAACCCATACACACTGGGGATTGGCCAGCTAGAAAGTGGCTCTGTAGAGAAGGACCAAGAGGTCCTGGTGGACACCAAGTTGAACATGAACCAGCAATGTGCCCTTGCAGCAACTACCTGTAGCATTCTGGGCTATGTTAGGAGTGTTGCAAAAAATTAGACGTTTCACCATCTCATAAACTTGAAGCAAAGAAATCACACTATAGTCTGTTGTACAGAAGAAAATATCCAAGAAATCCAAGAAACCCAAGAAGAGAATAAGCTTTTGCTTAAGAATGCTTGCCTTTGCTTTGACTTCTTGACATCTATCTCACATCACCATTAACGTGATATAGTGATTTTCAAATATTGTCATGAAACTTATTAAAATGAATAGTAATATTAGATTAAAAAAATGAAAAAAAAAAAAAGTATTTTCTTTCTATTAAGAATGTTTTCTACTAACTTTAGAGCAAAAGAAAAGTACTGTGAAGTACTGTGTGATGTCCTACACCACCTCAAGAAGCATTTGGACAATGTTCTCAGATACACAGTCTGATTTTCTGGGTGTCCAGAAGTTGGACACAATGATCCTTGTGGGTCTCTTCCAACTTAGGATATTTTATGATTCTATGACCACATTTATTTGATCAAACTACGCATCTTTAACAGTCTCAAGAACTTGATATCAGACAATTAACTATTAACATTACTGTTTTCCTGTCCTCCTCTTTGATAGTTCGTTTTTTTTTAAACACCTTATGGCAAGGATCTACTGCAGGTCTATTTAGGGACTAAAACAGTAACAGTCCAAAAAGAAAACAGAAGAGGGGAGGATGGAAATGGGAGGGTGTCGAGGGATTAAGCCAGTACTAACTTCATGAGCTATATTGTGACTCTAATGTAAATAAGCTTCAACTCATAATATGTTACCCTCCGTTTAGTATCTGCTGATTTCAGATGAAATCACATGTGAAATCGTGTACTAGCAAATATGAAGGTATTACAAACCAATCCAAACAACAATGCATTCTGCAGAATTTCAAGACAGAAAGACTTCTCTAAAAAAATGAATTAACTGGTTCTGAAAAATGAATTAACAGAATCCCGTTAATTCATCATCATTCTTGGAAAACTAGTTCCTATATATAATACATTGCAGAATTTTATCTTATCTTTGATCTTCCAAAATGATTCCCATGTGCCAGAAATACAACCTTGAAATTGCTAGTTTTTAAAATGTGGATTTTTTTAATATAGAAAATGTAGGCTTCCGCTCTCCATAAAAGAGCAAGCCTTCATCAAATGAATAATTTAAAACCCTCAAGTCATCATATATTCCCATTAATCTTTTTGTTCAATACACATATTAGCAGTGAGACATTGTTGTGAAATCTCCAGTAGAAGTCCAATTCAAATAAACAAACATGGTTTTATACTTATCTTTAAAAAATGCATCCTAGATTAAATAGATCTGTCTTTAAAATTAAACAGCAGCTTGTAACAACTGCATTTACCATATTGTGAGACTGTTTGGAATCATCACAAATACAGGTATAGTAGATTTTTCATGTATAGAAGATCAAAGTGCATTATATTACTTCAAAGACACTGCATTATTCCCCTTCCCATCTACAGTATACTATATGAATTCTTGTCATTATATCAATTTAATCCACTGCCATTTTTTAGGCTACTGTTTGTCTAACCGAATGAAGAACAGAATAGTTGGCATTTAATGTGACTGCATTGCTTTTTCCAACCCGCCTACTTTAAAGAAAAAGTTTGTTGAGTGCACACAATTCACTTTACAGATCATTTGAAATGCATAAACAATTCCAAATGCAGAAATAACAAAAACAATAATTTGTCATTCTGAAATGCTGAAACGCTTGGAGGAAGATTTGAATATAGTACACTCTTTTGTTTGTAAGCATGGTGATTTGCCAAGCTACACCTCACACTGCACTAACCCTAGGGCATTCCAGTCACAAACACACTTTGATCTGCTGTGCTTTTGGATTCTCTCTCTGAGGGCTCTACCTTTCTTGACAATCCCAGAGGGAAAACGCAGCATTGCACTCTTTCCCATGTACCACTCCAAAACGAGTGCTCCATATGCTTGCTGCTAGTTCAGCCTTGCACTGCTTTTCCACAAGCTTGATTACTTCTGTGCAGTCTTAATGCATACACCAAGTAGAATGTAGCCCCATGTTTGTATGCGTATATCTGGGCATCCTATTTTAAAGAGGACCAAATAGAGTTAATATTTATTTTGTGATAATAACAGTCAAGAGCCAAACTTCAACAGGTAAGAGTCAAAAGTCAGTGGTTAATAACTTTAAAACTAAACCTGTTTCAACTCATTAGTACTCCGACCTGCTGAGAAAGAATAAATATTGCAAAGGAGTCAACAGTGATAGAAATCTATTACAGAATAGGTCTCTACATTTTAACAAAAATTATGATTATAGCAATGTAAGGCATATTTGGAATGAATTATCTACTTTAATCTGGTTAAAAAATATATTGACAACGTATGGAATAAAGCAGCAGCTTGATCTGGTACTACATAATTCAGCAAGGATTTACATGCTTGAGAAAAAAAAAAAAAAAAGCAGCAGCCCTTAGGTCTATTGTCCATGCTACTCCTCATCCAATTATATTGGATGTCCTAATCTTCATATTCTCAATAATTTTAGAGCATTTCTAGAGCATTCTGTTGGCATGTTTCACTCAAGTTTTCTGCTATGAAGATAACAAAAGTAACATTTGAGGGCACTGGACAACAGAATTAAAACAATGTTATTTTGAGCTTTTTTCTCCCTACTGTATACTCACCTATTCCTTGGTGATAGTAAGTAATTGTACTATTGTGAAAAGGAGGATAGCCAGCACTGGAGCTCAGCTCCAGAGATATCTTATGATTTCTTGGTCCAGTCACATACCAGCCTTCACATTCTTTGTTCCACAGAGAATATTAGGGGGACACACAATGGTGACACGGGAAGAAATACCAAATATGTCATTTTTTATACTCACTGGGAAACCTTGAATGAGTTGTTTCATGGTCCCATGATTACAAAAGAAATTGCTAAGTAAAGAGGGAAAAAAAAAAAAAAAAAGCGAACACTTTTTCTGGAGTTGGCAATTTAAAAACCCTTTATGCTTCAAATGATTTCTGCCAGCCATGAATTAATATACATCATGAAAATAAGGATTTTTTATAGATGTTTCACACAAATTTTCCATCTGCCAAAAGCCAAAATACCATAAAATACACACACACACACACACACACAAAAAAAAAAAAAAAAAAAAAAAGCTAGCAGCAACAAATATATTTAAATTCCAAAGAGGGCATAACATTAAGCCATATTATTTGTTACCATTTCTGAAAAAAAATAAAATAAAATAAATCTGTTGATAAGATTGTATTCAATAAGAATACAGTATACAAGGTAAGAATGTATTCATTGTAAATATATTTTGTATATTTCTAAATATACAAAAGGAATACCTTTCAATATATGGTTGCTTCATATTCTAAATACATAACACTTAAGAGTCTTCAAGACATTATACAGCTTTAAATACAAACAGCACTTATGAACATTAATGACCAACAACTAGACGCAGATAAAACTTTAACTGTTTCACTTTCCAAAATCCAAGAGTATTCACTTTGCTTCCTTGTCTCAGTGTACAAGCCACATAATTAGGTTCTTTATTTAAA
This sequence comes from Netta rufina, assembly GCF_964035555.1. Lineage (NCBI taxonomy): Eukaryota > Metazoa > Chordata > Aves > Anseriformes > Anatidae > Netta > Netta rufina. The sequence continues at coordinate 14,785,448 of NC_140130.1, forward strand.
AGTGATCATGTAAAATGCAACAATAGTCCCATTTATAATGGCATTAGCAGCACAACTTTACTAATGTAGACATAAATTAATATGCTTAGTTTTTAATACTATCTAATGGAAGAGATGGAAAGCAGAAAAAAACCTCTCCAACATACCAGGAAGAAAAATCGAACACTTGAAAATTGAAAAACGCAAGATGCCAAAAGAGATTCTTCAATGTCTCAGCCATTTACTGTAGAGATCTTTTCTCATTTGCTGATGACTTTGGCAGACCTGGTTTTGTCACCAGTCACTCAGTACTTTGTTTAATTATGCAGTACACCAACAGAAATTTTCTTTCTGATTGCATAAATCACACCACTTTAACACCAACCTCAATAGGGGCTGCTAGAACAATACAGTGAGAGCTATTGACTCCATCTCTCAAGTCCACATGGTGTATCATTTAGCCAAGAGTGATAATTAGACGCAGAATATACTGAAAACTGTCAATAGGCATGTCAATAGGAGGACTCTTAGCATCTAGCATCCTGTGAATCAATGGTGTTTTTCAGCTATAAAAATCAAGAAAATGATAGCTTTCAAATGAATGGTGGAAAGGAAACATGAGGCTCCTTAGGGAGGAATAAAACAGCTCAATTTTCCCTCACTGAGTGGCTCTCCAACTGCCTCACTCAATGGAAAAGGTCACAGAACATTACAGCAAAATATCTCTGAAACAAGATGTACAACAACACTGGGACATGACATGAAGTACAAGCACACTACAAAGGCCTGTATATCTCTGACCTGACAGAATTAAAGCATGGGTCAGCAGATGCCAGACAAGACAGGAATTGAAAGACAATGATTGATCTGTGTGGAAGAAAATATGACTGCCTGTCCATATCAAATATGTATGTATGCATGCATGCACATGATTATGTGTACAGTATGCCCTCACAACAGAGTTTAAAGCCAGTCTTGCTTTTTTTTTTTTTTTTTTTTTTTAATAATGTACATGATTTCTAGTTTCTAGCTGGAGACCAAGGAAGACATAAAGCTGATCCTTCTGATACATAACCTTTTTGTTGACATATTTCTACCAGAATTAAATTGGTCCTAGCATACCACTTGCATATTTTTTAAGCAAAAACACAATGATATGCTACAGTTGAGTATGGTAGCACCTTTACAATGCTTAGCTGAAGATGTTAGAAATGAGACTGTAAGCAAGAAGGAACTACAGTGCTGACAGGAAAGGGGAGAGAACTAGAACAGAACCCACCTGGTCAAAGGTTTCAAAGTTGCTATGAATTATGGCATTTTCCTTTAGATTCTAAAAACTATTGCTGTTTTTTGTTTGGTTTAAAGGTAGCTGCTTAGTAGTTGCAAAACCAAGACTTTCTATGGTATTTATCTTTAGACATCCAACGCAGTGTTGGAAGCCTTGCTATGAAAGTACAAATATCCTCCAAAATGCTACTGCTAAATGGCACCATGGCACTCCATGCTTCTCAAGCCTCCAATAGTTACCAGATCAGTTTCTTACATAATTGACAGCCATGCAAACCATATCTCAAAATCAAGTTAAATTCTTTTCTGCTCCCATATCAGTGGAAGATTAAAATGACTCATAATTTAGCTTAATAAATCATGCTCCTGTAGATTCGTGAGCTCCACATAAGCAAAAGGAGTTGGAAGTAGGCACATCATCTCCCCTCAGAAGCCATAAAAAGGACACATTTATGCCACAGAGGGTCGGGTCTGTTGAACAAGAAGCTGCCATTTTTACAGTTACTTTTCTGCAAGTGCTTTTTAGACATCAATTTCTTTCAGTATCTTGTACAGAAGCATGCAAAACACGAAGCCACAATTAATATAAATCATAACTCTTGGTGACAGAACTAACATAGAGTAGGTTTTCTTCTGCCCTTCTTTATTTGCAAGTTCTAGCACTGAATAAAAGATTAGCCTTCCCTCCCCCTGCAACAAATTGCTATGTGAGAAATCTGAGCTTGATGTCAGATGGAGTGCCTCATCCTGGAGGTGCTAGCAGGGGAGAGAAAGCCACCAATGGCAGCAATAGCACTTCACAGACATGAAAAAAAAAGTTAAAATTGCTCTTTTACACAATGTAGCTTTTAAGAGATCATCAAAGACAAAATATGAACACCACTCATTTGGTGACAATGCCACTTTGAGCATAAGCCCTTTGCATCATTTACAGTAGAATGGTATGTGTTACTTAATTCTAGCAGGCTAGCAGTGCTTCCTTGTAATATCAAACTTGCCAGCACAACTACCAGTTTGATTAAAACTACCCTAGAAATCAAAAAATTGCAGCTGAGCATTGACACCTCTGATAGAATGCAATCTCATGGAATATGCTATTATTAAATATAAAAGGATGAGATTTCTCCTTAGTGTGGGTAATTTATAAACTATACCCTCAAACACTTACACAAAACTTGATCAAGAGCTGAAGTCATTATCATAACACGTAGCTACACATTTTACAGAAACACATCTGAAGGATCCATTTTATTATTTATTTATTTTTTAATATTCACAGGACTCTTTAAAAACACTAACAAACAAGAAGGAAAATCTACCTGGCAGTCCCAGATATTCTAGCAGTACAAGTAACATTATCTAAATGTTAAAAATTGTTCCAAAGAAGGTAGAGAAAATTTGAATGCAAAATGAAGAAAACCAGATCACAAACAACCAAAGGCTAAACAAAACCCACAACAACAACAAACACTGGGACTGCATCAGGCTGGAAGAACCATGTGCATTTTATAAACACTCTTCCAGGGTGCTGCAGGTTCACGTAATCCATTTACATGGATTTTATAACCCACAGATTTTAAACAAATTTTAAAAGATTAAAAACTCTAAATGGTTTCATCTACAGATCTCCAAGTAGTGCCTTTTTTTTTTTTTTTTTAAGAAAACACAATTGACAAGATTGTGGAAAAGCAGTAACCAATGCTTAATACACTAGAAAATGAGCAATGGTATAGATCAAAAGATTTGAAAGAGCACCTACTATAGAAGCTAGATCACCATCAAGGTGCAAAAAGCTACCAGAATTTATGGAACAGGGATATAATATTTTTTTTTTGCAAAGCTACTTATGAATTTCCTCCTACTCTTCTCCAACCATTTGTTCCCAATCTCACACCTCACTTTAACTTCTCCTCAGCTACCCCAATATACCTTTTTGAAGAATTGTATTTGAAACTCAAACACTGAAGAGATTCAGGTATTACAAAGCCTTTTGTTGTTGAGCAATATCATTACTTTAGCTGGAGACAATTCAGCATTTTGCAGTGGTAAGCCCATGTCTCGGAAGACAATACAGCTTTTTCCATCCTCCTCTCTGAAAATAAAATTCAATCAAATAAACCCAACTTTGCAGCTCAGGATCTAGAATGTAGGAGTATAATCTTTTCCTCAAAATAGCCCTCAGAGAGAAAATTCCTCCATTGCCTAGACGAACTAGACTCCAATACAAAATCTAGGTAAAACAAGGCTGTGAAACTATTGTGTTCTTCATTATTGTTCCTTTTTTTTTTTTTTTTTTTAACCTTTCTCTCACTTTTTTTATGTCAGAAAAATAAAAGTTAAAGGTCTAGTATAAACAAGTAGGTAACTCATCATTTTAACCCTTCTCAACTTAAACAAAATAAAGGTTATTTAATTTTATTTATTTTCTGAGACGCTTATGATTTTGTCTAAAAACTGACTTCATGTCTACACAAAAGAGGGAGAACTGGTTGTTCCTCCAGCATCCTCTCTTTCTCTGAGAGAGATCTGCTGAAAGACACTTTATCAATGCAGAGGCATGTTTCATGACAGTTACCAAATAAAGCAACAGCAGTTTCAAAAATCAAAGAATGTTCCTTTGGGACAGCATTATTTGCATGTTCATAATGAATACTTAACTACACATCTGTGCAACCCTTTAGGTTTTTTGGTAGGAAGTGATCTCTTAAGAGGACTTTGCCAACTTCCAGCAAACACTCAACCTTTGTTGAACTGAATGAAAGCAAGCTTATCAGTTAGCTTTCAACCTCATTTTAAACAGTTTATAAAAAGCCCTGTGAATTACTGATTGAAGTGACCAGATTGTTAGGCCAGCAACTGCCTTAAAATCAGAGGGTGACTGCTGAACAGCAATTTTGATGAGGTGCTACAGTTTATTGCATATAAGTCATCTGATAAAAAAAAAAAAAAAAGAGAGAGAGAGAGAGAGATTAGAGAGAAGCCCTAGAACTTACTATTGCATGTACTACTACATTTAAAAAAATATTAGGTAGACTAATATTGAAAATTTCTCATTCATGTTCTAAGCAAGCAAGAAATGGGAATGTTAAGATTGCAAGAAAGAACCATGCTATGCTACACAAGATTATTATCAGTATTTAAAGTTACCAGCTGATGTATACAAGTCTAATTTGAACTCTGATAACTCTCTTGAGCAGCATATGTAAGGACATATGGATTTTGAAAGATCAATGTATATATTTTCTTTAAAAGAAATCATTGCAAAAACAATTCTTTCCTTGGTAAATTTTCATATTATAATCTTAAATAAAACAGTTCCTGGAAAGAACACCTACAAAGGGAAAAGTACCTAGTTTCCTCTGATAAGATGCATTTATCCATACTCACAAATATATTTAAATCTATAATGTTTCAATGAAAGGACATGTGATAAGAGCAAAAAATACACAGATTTGCTACAGGACTGCTTACACATCTTCAGATGAAGCTTATGCACATATACTCAGAGCTCATCATACCTCCCTCCCACAAAAAAAAATAAAAAATAAAGTCCGTCATTCAAATTGAATAAGCAGCAACATAAACAGAGTAGAGATATTAAAATATAGTCTTCAAACACACAAACAGTAAAGCCATTACAAGACTCTTCCCAAACTAAATACTCTCATGGTGAGAGTAGGCCTAATGATTTTCCAAGCATTTTCAGTACTGGATTCTATTATCCTATCCTTGCATGCAGTTCGTACTAAATTGTGAAGATCTGCAAGCACCTGAAGATAGAACTTGTCTCACAGGTAACACAGTGTCTTGAAAGGGTCTGCTGCAGACACGTTTCACCATAGAAGGAGCTCAATGAGCAGTCCTACCCCTCCATTCTACTCTTCTTACTCCCACATTGTGGTATAGTTGCTGTGTAATATTCTCCCTGCTCCATGCACCCCATCCCCATTCATATTGAAACTTTTTATTTCTTTCCCACTTTTTAAACTCCTTGTCTCTAAGAGAGAATTATTCAGCAACTTCACTGCTTTAAATAGCTGATGAAATATAGTAGCTAATGGCAATACACTGCCAAAGAATAACAACAAACTCCTTTAAGAGGCAGGACACACTGCAGAAATTCCTCCAGCAAAACTCAACAGAAACATTCAAGAGTGTAACAGAATCAAGGCAGGATATTTACTGCTGTCCTCTATTTCAAATTGGGCAGAAGCAGACTTGCAGGACAGGATTGGAAGAAAAATCACAGAATCACAGAATTTCTAGGTTGGAAGAGACCTCAAGATCATCGAGTCCAACCTCTGACCTAACACTAACAGTCCCCACTAAACCATATCCCTAAGCTCTACATCTAAACGTCTTTTGAAGACTTCCAGGGATGGTGACTCCACCACTTCCCTGGGCAGCCCGTTCCAATGTCTAACAACCCTTTCGGTAAAGAAGTTCTTCCTAACATCCAACCTAAAACTCCCCTGGCGCAACTTAAGCCCATTCCCCCTTGTTCTGTCACCAGGCACGTGGGAGAATAGACCAACCCCCACCTCTCTACAGCCTCCTTTAATGTACTTATAAAGAGCGATAAGGACGCCCCTGAGCCTCCTTTTCTCCAGGCTGAACAAACCCAGCTCCCTCAGCTGCTCCTCCTAAGACTTGTTCTCCAGATCCCTTGCTGGTTTCATTGCCCTTCTGTGGACCCACTCAAGCACCTCGACGTCTTTCTTGTAGCGAGGGGCCCAAAACTAAACACAGTACTCGAGATGCGGCCTCATCAGAGCTGAGTACAGGGGGACGATCACCTCCCTAGCCCTGCTGGCCCCACTGCTTCTTATGCAAGCCAGGATGCCGTTGGCCTTCTTGGCCACCTGAGCACACTGCTGGCTCATATTCAGCCGACTATCAACCATCACTCCCAGGTCCTTCTCTGCCTGGCAGCTCTCCAACCACTCATCTTCCAGCCTGTAGCTCTGCTTGGGGTTATTGTGCCCCAGGTGCAGGACCCGGCACTTGGCCTTGTTGAACTTCATGCAGTTGACCTCAGCCCATCGGTGCAGCCTATCCAGATCCTCCTGCAGAGCTTTCCTACCCTCAAGCAGATCGACACACACACCTAGCTTGGTGTCATCTGCGAACTTACTGAGGGTGCACTCAATGCCCTCATCCAAATCATCGATGAAGATATTAAAGAGGACCGGCCCCAGCACCGAGCCCTGGGGAACGCCACTAGTGACTGGCCTCCAACTGGACTTGGCTCCATTCACCATGACTCTTTGGGCCCGGCTATCCAGCCAGTTTCTAACCCAACGAAGCGTGCGCCAGTCCAAGTCAAGAGCAGCCAGTTTCTGGAGGAGAATGCTGTGGGAGACGGTGTCAAAAGCCTTGCTGAAGTCAAGGTAGACCACATCCACAGCCTTTCCCTCGTCCACCCAGCGCGTCACTTTGTCATAGAAGGAGATCAGGTTCGTCAAGCGGGACCTGCCTTTCATAAACCCATGCTGACTGGGCCTGATCACCTGCTTGCCCTGCAAGTGCTGCGTGATGACTGTCAAGAGGATCTGCTCCATGAGCTTCCCTGGCACTGAGGTCAAACTGACAGGCCTGTAGTTTCCCGGGTCAGTCCTCCGGCCCTTCTTGTAGATGGGCGTCAAGTTTGCTAGCTGCCAGTCAACTGGGACCTCCCCCAATAGCCAGGACTGCTGATAAATGATGGATAGTGGCTTGGCCAGCTCCTCTGCCAGTTCTCTCAGTACCCTTGGGTGGATCCCATCTGGCCCCATCGACTTGTGCACATCCAAGTGCTGTACCAGGTCACCAATCAGTACCAGGTCATCAACCAGTTCAACCAGAAAAAGCTACGAAAAATCCTGGATTAATAACAAAAAACCTTACTTTTTTGATTTTGCCATGGTGCTTTCCACAGATTCTACATAAAAACATAGGGCCAACAAGTAAGTGATATGAGAGAGGTCATAGGATTAAAAGGTTGAGGAAAGCTTAGAAGGATACTGACAAGAACAGCTATTAGTTAATAGGACAAATACAGTAACTGACAGACTATAAACAAAGGCTATAGAATTTAATTGCTTTTGTAATCTAGTAACTATTGAATAGTTCGCTGAAATGGAAATAAAACTGATAAAGTTTGATATATCAGAAGCCCATTGTGGGCATGCAAAAAAAGCTATATCACAGCATCATCAAAATTGCTACTGTCATTTGGAGCAGCATTTTAGTCAAGAGCAACACCTGCAGCCAAAGTGGATGTTTCTGACTTAAAATAGCAAGAACAGTAAGAGTACAAAAAGGTCATGAACTTGGATAGAATCAAGATGATCAAACTTTTGCCACATGTGTTATGGACCAAAATAAATACAATTAAACTAAGAACATGGGAAAACAGCTTCAACATTCATTTTGCAACTACACATTCAATTGCTTACTATTCAATGACAATTACTTCAAACTGCATTTTAAGTAGATCAGATTTAAGGAAGAAAAAAAAAAACAAAACACTATATGAATGTAACAACATCACAGACAGACAGAATGGATTCTCTGCAGCCTAGTTCTCACCAGCAAATCTGATAGTCACTTGTACGTATCCACAGCAAGTTAGAAAATCTGGAGTATTACACCTCTATGGTAAGCAAAAGCCCGCGTCAACTGCTAACTGTAGAATCCAAAATCAGTGCAGAAACTAAAAAAAAATAAAAATAAAAATCTAGATTCACAAGACTAGTTTGGAAAGTCTCAAAGAATATGCTTGATAAAAATTTACAGCTGCAAGTGATGTGTGTGCTTGTACTCTGCAGGCACACATGGTTTCATTATTACTGCACATTATTTGGACTATTCAGATGCTTGAGAACACATTGCCAATGAGGCAATCGTACACAACTACACTCTGCTCCTACCTAGCCAGATGTATATCTAGTTATCTAAGAATGCTAGCTGGGAATTACCTTGGAGAAATGTAAATGATACAATTTAAATAGGTCAACAATGTCCTTTTAAGCAATTTAGTTGATATATCGGGCAGACAGGCAGTGCATGAAGACATATAAAGTACATTTGCAAACACTTTGATGCCTAATCAATAAAATCAACTTTTTGAATGTGAGAGCAGAGGAGGTGGGGAAGGAGAAAACCTTTTGCAGTTGTTTTGATTGCATTTCTCTGTACTGCTTGTTCAGGTCCTGTATTGTGGTGTTTGGTGAGGAGCAGCAGCAATTCATGTACTCTAAATAAAGCTTTTTAAAAAGAAAGTTTAATCCCCTGAAAACCGATCAGTGGGACCCACAGATGCTGATTTCTCCAAAAGAGGTCTTGTGCAGGCCTGTATATGTGTGTGTGTGCGTGTGTGTATAAATAATTATATGAGTAGGTCTTCACGCAGGAGTGTCAACAAACTGATTGTTAGGGCCTATGGAGACATGGTGGAGCAGGGAAGGAGGAGGTGTGCATGTGGGTGGTACTTCACAGGCTTTCGAACCTCCATTTCAAAAATAAAAACTAATCTGAAGATGGAGGAAAATGCAACTAGGTGATGTTCTGAGATGTATCCAGATTAGGCAACATTTCCTAGCCTCAGAAAGAACAATTTGTCTTTCTGACCCGTACTGTTACAAGGAAATGTCTAAAGCACAAAAAGTAGCCAAGTGTGATTTGCATCTTGGAAAGTCTCCCTACCCCACATCTTTATTTCAAACTAATAGTTCAGATGAGTGCTGTCCTTCTGCTACTGTCAATAGCAGCAGCATGTGCTGGGCAACAACACAGAAGTCTAGTAATGCATGCCCCAGATACTCCTGAAAACAAAACAAAACAAACAAACAAACAAACAAACAAACAAAAACAAACAACAAAAAAAAAAAGATGAAAAGCAGTGAAATTAAAGCAGACAAATTGACAGGAGATTCACTTTACTGTGACAAAAAAAAAAAAAAAATAGAATATAATATTTTCCAATACTTGGTGAAATTACCTCTACTGTTACTTTTGAAGCAGGTAACATGAATAAAATCTTGAGCATATGCTTCTAAACCACACTGCTGATTTTTGTCTTTCATATTAAAAGATTCTGCAAATTTAACTAAATGATACAGCTTCCTCCTAATTCCTTTACTAACAGTATTTCTCTTGCAGCTCATAAAATCTGTTACATGTTCAACTTTTGAATTTAATTTGCATGGTAATTGCAATAACAATAATACTTCATCATTAGGATAATATAGGCTAAGATCCTATGTAATTTTCACTTTTTAATGGAAACTCTGAGGCTAAGGACACATCTAAAATATTATATATTAATTTCAATATAACTAATACCCCCCAAAATCCCACCAATTTACTTTTCACTGACAATGTTAAAAGAAAATGATTTATGCAGATCAATCACCTAGCTCATCAAGTCATTCACTGACAGCCAGCCTTCTTCATTGCTATTTAAAAGGCACTGCTGACAGAAAAGACCGACTCTTTGATTAAGGGCTCTGTCTGGCTAACCTTTTATTTGAAGAATGATTGCTGCTGAGTGACAAATACTTTCCCATTCATTTCAAGGAAAAGATATTGACATTCAAATTCTTGATGTCTACACTGAGCAGATGCCACTGTTGGCAAGTGGCTTGATAGCAACAGCAGGTACACCACTACTCTGGGGGGTGAAAAACAGCACCACTGGCTCAAGTTAAAGGCTCTCAACAAGTGAAAGCTACAGATCTCTCAGCCAAATCCTCTCCCTTCAACAATTATCATCAAAGAACATCTGTTTGTTGTTTCTCCCTGGTCCTCTTCTTGAAAGTGTCCTACCCTCACCTTGACCCCACTTTCAATTGTATCGGATGTTATTACTAAAAATAAAGAGAACTCAGCAGTGAAGTGACCCCTTTCTTGAGAAGTGTGTCCTCCCTTACACAACATCCCCAAACACCAGTCTGGGAAATCCCATAGCAAGGGCTGCTGCTTCTCTACTAATGTGATTTCTGTTGACAGTAATGTAAAATGGAAGTTGCATTTGCAGTATCACATACAAAATCAAAGCCAATATGTTTGTTACTTTAAGCCGATCCTGCTGTCACTTTCTACTTTATTACTTTATAAAAAAATAAAAATAAAAAAGGAGGGAGAGAGGGAAAAGGGAGATGAAATGTGGCCAAAGGAAGAAGCTACATAATGCATAGGAAGTAGTGAATTCTCAGTTCCAGTTTTGATGAGATTTTACATTTACAGATGTCATAGAAAAAAATGTTCATTTTACAATTATTTTTCCAAATAAAAATGTTTGAGAAATATGAAGAAATGAGGAAACATACACCATAGTCACATCTCACAATACTAACTGTTATCAGAAATAAATTTATCACGCAATTATTTCTTTACTTGTGCATTTCAAAGATCAGATTCAGTGTAGAGATGCATATTACTTAATAAATGCTTTTTGATGCTACTGATGTGAGTTTGCTGACTTCTGTATCAGAACCAATAATGCATAAAGTGATGTTGCAATCTGGCATAGATAATAAAGTAATATGAACGATTCTCCCTACCAATGCAGCACTCTTTTTAAGAAACATTATGCCCAGAGTTGGGGATTAATACTCTAGATTAGTATTCTTCCCTATGCTATATCTTAATGCTTTCCTGACACTAAACTTCAGTTTACTTCTCTGGTATTATCACAGGACTTCCATTTATAGTTGTATCAAGCAGCCATATTACGCAGTTGGAAAAATAACAATTCACAACAATAAAGGCGCATCTTTAAAGTTGTCTAATTATGTAACTAATCTCTACCACATCACTTCACAAAAACATGCCATTCAGTTAGCAAGGCAGGAAAGGGATAGAGAGCCAGTGCAGCCATTGAAGAAAAGAATGGCTTGGAGGAGGGATCTTTTTCTTTTTCTTTTTCTTTTTACTGCCTGAATATGATTTGCTCCCCAGCTTCTTCCTGTTCCTGAAACCCATGGTGGAAGATCAGTACCAACAGAAGCAAAAGTCATACCTGCCAGGAATAAAACAAGTAAGCCTTGCAAATCCAGAGTGTGAAATGCACCACAAATGTGAAATGCCAGTCTCATTTTGCCTCTCCAGATAACAGAGAGGATGAGGCAACAAGTGTAAGGACAGAAGTATCAATCTTCTGCAGATATCTGGCTAAGGTGGGGGGAATTTGTTCTCAGTATACCTGTAATATCACCAAAATTATAATTATCATTTAGAATTTCATTTTTAGTTGTCTACCGATTCAGCAAATTTCATTCTGGTGGGAAAGATTTTTCTTATTAAGAACAAAACCAACATATTTATTGATTTCTAAAGGGACTGTTAGCTGTTTTGGAGCTTCTAAATGGTTTATTCTAATTATTAGGAACAATCTAACATTAACAACAATCTATAGGGAAATAATCTAGCATTTACAATAGTAGGTATCTGACTGAAGACACGATCCACTTAGTCCTTCCATCCCACACTACAAGAAATGGTATGATGTCCAGCTTTACTGGATCAGAGCAAAAGTTTCTGTAGTCTAGCACTTTTTGTCCTACAGTGTCCAAAAGAAAAGGTCCATAAAAGAATACAGAGATAGGACAATTAAAAATGATGCTCTCCACTCATGCTGTACCAGCTTCCTACCACTTAGAGCTTAAGGACTTCCCAAACCTAGTATGGTTTGCATGTATTAATAACTCTCAACAGGTTTTTCATGGAAAACTTTACCCAATCTTATCTTCAATATAGGCAAACTTCTAGCACCCACAACATGACACCTTTTCCTTTTGCTTGCACCAGGTTCATAGACCCTCTACTTTTCATCATTGTAGACAAAGGAAGTAAACAATCAGTTTGTCCCCACCTTCACCCACCTTGGTTGTGATTTCATAAACTTACATTTTGTAGTTAATGGGAGTCCTCAATATTACTGTATTTCAATTCTCCCCCCAAAAAATAAAAATAAGAAAGCAACAACCAAAAAAAAAGTAACAAAAAAGATTGTGACAATATTACTGAGGACAATAGAAAGTAATCCCTCCTGAAAAGTACTTCCTACCACATAATATTTCCAGTACCCAAAAACCAAATACTGTATTTCTAACCATAAAAGGAGAGCACAAATTGTATTTCTGATTTTGTCATAGTCATATCTCAAATTATTCATACCATGACTGTGATAAACTGGCACTCAAAAGCACAAAAATGACTATATTAAGATAAACATGAAATATACCGAGCGTGTAAACAGAGCATCAACTAAGGGTGGGCCCCCATGACTGGAAAAGAACACAAAAGGTACTAAAACATTAGTAAAGAAAAAAACAGAAATTGGCTTGTGGACAAACATACGTCACTACACAAGTTACAACTTGGCACTACAGATCAGAGAAATAAAGTGATATCATTCTTGCAGCTGGACTGCACTACTTCCTCTATTAACATTAACACTTGGTGTTCTAGCATAAGTGCTAGTATAAAGTGCTCTTAATTTCATCACGATCTTAAATCAACAAAGACTTTTTGAAAAAGGTACGTTCAGGTATGGACAGGGGAAACAGTGACAATATTTGTTGATTGGAATGCCTTGAGCATCCAAGCAAAGAGAAACACACAACAAAAATATGACTGAGCAGGACTTGAGTTATTACTCCTTTGGCAGTTTGCTGGCTAATGTTCAGAGAATACACTGGTCATGACATCTCCCTAAATTATGATTGCACAGGTAAAAGCAAGGAAGAACCAGAAATCTATAGCTTCCTCCCTTGCTGGGAAAGTCCTCCGGGGCAATCACAGCCTCATTCACATGAAAAGCTAAACCAGTTTGCAGTTACTTGCTCATGCTGAAGAAGAAGAGGAAAAAAAAAAAAAAAAAAAAAAAAGGAAAAGAAAAGAAAAGAAAAAAAAAAAAGCTTAGTAGTGCAATGTCAAACTTCACATGCAATCATTTATTTAAAAAAAAAATTTTTTTTGTTTTTGTTTGTTTTTTATGTATCAAATAAAGCACAGGCCTGTAAATCTGTTTGTTTACCATTTTTTAATAAACTACTTACTTGGTCATACTCTCTCTGGCATTTTTCCATTTTAAATAAAGATTAATTTGTGAGTGAATTGTAACACTGTTACTGTAATCAAAAAGAAAAAGTACTTTCAGGTTTTCATTGGCTTCCCCGCATGTTCTAGTAGTATTTTTTTTTTTTTCCTTAAGCATATTTGAATGAACTGTTTGAATATGTTTACTCTTTCATCTCCACAGCTTTGAAAACCTCACACTTTCTATCTGATCTACAACAAAGCAATAAGGACTGCGGAGGCTGACAGCATGGACATAATTAAAGACTACCATCAATAAACTGCCATGCTGAACAATAGTGACTTATAAGGCGCTCCAAAAGCAACCATTTGCACTTAAAACTATTTCACTGAGAGGTCTAAAAAGGAGCAGCTTAGGTTGTTTTCATAAGAGATTGGCACAAAGAAAAATGAACTTCTATACCACTCAGTGAGTAATGTTAAAAGATTCCTGCTCTTTACCAGAAGATTTAAGTTTATGTACTGGATACACATCCAATACTTTGTAGACGTCATCTCAAAATAAAGATCAAGAAAAAATCACGCCTACATTTATTGTTTTTACATAATCAGTAAAAACATTGTCAGATGTTTGACACACATAATTCATGTATATGGTGCATACGTACTTCATGTGACTAATATACACAGTATAGTTTATAGCTGACAATTAAGACTCCTACCTGGGCAATGTTATTATTGAAATTTTAATTGAGGAAATGTCAAGACTGTTTCGATACTCTAGCAGCATTAGTGGTAGTAAAGTGACATAAGCAAACACCATGCATACAAACATGCTATTCAAAACCACAGAAAAAAAAAGTATCTAAATATTAAAGATGCTCAGAACAAGGCACTATGTTTCTCATGCACCTATTTCAGCGTGAGGTAAATTAAAACGGAGATTTCTGTGTCCTGAAAAGTGGTACAGCTTCAAAGTAGCCTCTGGAATTCCAAAATTTAAGTCACTCAAAATTACTGTATACTAACAGTTGGAGATGCAAGTTTATACTTGTGAAGGTTACAGTAACATATCCTTAAAACTACTTTTAAACAGATAAGCTATGATGGCTCTATTTTTCCTGGCTACACATATTTTAACAGCTGCTCCTTGAGAGCAAGCAGTACGTTAGTGGCTTCGCATTGAAAATCAATTATACAGGCTCATACACACCACTAGTTCACAAATGTCAGTTGTGCCAGCAGATAGAAAATATTTTCAGAATATTTTCAGTGACCACATTTTGTTGATTTTTATATGATTAATTAGACAAGATAAAGTTTTGTGTCTTAAACCTACTCATCTCTTGTTTTGGTCTCAGACATTCAAAAAGTTGCTGTTGATTTCAGGTGATGTCACAAGTATGGGAGGTGCTGCATCTAAACACACTTCTTGCTTTTAACTTTGCAACTCAGAAGAGTTTGCTTCGGGTCTAAAGAGATTTTGATGCAGAATATCTCCTGGCTGCAGTCAAAAAGGAGTTTCCTTCCTCCATCTCCCTTATTGGTCTCCACATGTGTATTCGTTATTCGTATTCATAACCAACTTCATTCCTGCAATGGTTCCAATGTTGGCATACTGTGGATCATCCCCAATTGACTCAGAAGATAATCAAGGGAAAGGATGGGAATAAACAGCCAGAGAGAAGCCAGGTAACCTTTTTTGATGACAATGAAAAATTAATGCCAAATTAATCAGCATAAATGTATTGAAAAATAATTTGCCGTTTTCTTTCTTGTTATTGCTTAGAAATGGAAAGAACCAAAAAAGGTAGATATGTATATACCACTACTGTTCATCTCTCCTTTATTATACATTGTAAAACTTACTGGTTTTGATCTTTTTAAGTGTGACCCGGGTACTGCAGTTTAAAACGTACAACAGTCATACTGGTCCTGACCTGACAGCAGTGTAAAAGGTAAATAATCAAAGATAAGGTAAGTAAATGTAAATCATCTGTGTGATTTACAGAACTTAATAATTTGTCATTTTCAGAATGTTACACCATAGGCATATGCACAAACATACCATCAGTTTTTGTTTAATTTCAGACTGATTCCTTTTATATTCTGAACACAAAGCAACTGTGAAAATAATATAATGTTTTATTTCAGAATATGATGAAAAATAGAACAGAAACTAATTTATAGCTTGATATCATAGCAATATTTAGGAAGTACTATAAGAAAAAATGCTCAAAAAATGCAAACATATTTACAATTAGCCTGGGAGTTAAAGAAACATCAGTGGTAGTAGAAAGCTGACACAATGAGCCTGGTCTAAAAAATCTCTACATTTACCAGTAAATTGTACAGACCCAGTCCACCAGAGCAGGGTGATGCCTCCAAATCTTAGCTGATGAGTTGACAACAGTAAATCACGTAAATTTACTTTAGCAAGACCTGACTCTTCTGGTTGTTTTGCTCTGTAGCTTCAGCTACTGAAGCTTTGTCTATTATGGCAAGTTTGTCAAATTCCAAAGAACAAGCAAATATCTCAGATTTAAAATATATATAAATATATGTTCTTTCTTTAAAGCCTCTGCCAGAGCTTAATGGATTAGAGGTCTTAAAAAAACAACCCAAAGAAAATCTAGACCCTCTTCTGTTATAATTTCATCCTGTCTACACTACACTTACTACAATGTTTGAGACATGGAGAGACATTTCCCATGGAATAATCTTGTGATTTCCAACTTGAACATAAATTTAGTAAATACTTTATGAATGCTGCATAACCATTAATATTCTGCCTTGCTTTGCCAAAGGCAAGGAGAAAAAAAAAAAAAAAAAAAAAAAAAAAAAAAAACACACACAGAAAGGTTGTTCTATTCATTCAGTAGACACAGAGATAAACCCACTCATGAAGTCAAAAAGCAGGAAAGCAGGATAACCCCACTTAAATTTAGACAACTCATGAACTTTGAGCCTGGATCCTGTTATGAGAAATTCTCAAGTAACTCAAAGAAATACTTGGCAAATACCTTTAAAGAAATGTGACTTTTGATAACCTGGACAGATTTTAATTGCAAAAACTGGAACATGTTTCAACCCCTCCCATTTTTATAGACTACATAACTTCACTGTTTAAATCATAAAATTCATACTACGCTAATTGCAAACTATATGAAACTTCTCATTCAAATTTCTTGTTTTTAAATCCCATATCTAATGACTCACAGCAAATTAGTACATTAGCTCAAACAAAAGCTAAGCAAGTAGACTGCAAAACTAGCAAAGCTAAGGTCAGCTTGTAGAAAAGCTTTTCAGTTGATACAAGTATAATGACATTCTCAAATGTCTATATGCAAGTTAATGCCTGAAAAAACTAATTTGTGCTGGATGATTGAGAGCATTTTCCTTAAAGCCAGACTACCTTAGTGTACACAGGCACTACCATCACAATTAAACAGAAGACTTCACTGACCATCTTTTTAAAGACAGACCATGCTCTGCAGTGCAGCCTACAGACATAGTAAGGTGCATTTAAGTGTTGCATGGAATTGTATAGTGCAGGGAGAAGTATCAACATCCATCTCACTTCACTTTGGCTAGAAAAACAAAACAAAGTGAAAACCAAACTAGCCTAGTCAGTTGTATTCTGCTGTGGTTGCTCTGCAACAGATGAGGTCTGCAAGCAATGGTCCCATATAATTATGATATTGTTTCCACTGTTATTTTGAAATTAACCCACAGGTCTAACAAAGTCTCAGCAGCATAGACTCTTTCATTCCCCTACATGTTGGTTGTCCAATTTTTACTAAATGAGGTAAATTTTAATATTTACCCTGCATATGAGCTTGGGAACCAAGATTCTTTCCCAGGTGATGAAACCCTCAATAGTATCTATTCATAAGCATCTTTCTAAGAGATATTTCTAGTGAAAAATTCCCCCCAAATATCTGAAGCAAAATATTGCTAGTGGAGGAAGTTCCCCATTTCACATGCATACTCTGTCTTTTACATGAGGCACCATATCAAGCAACATAGTAAGTGATATTGACTGAAAGACAGAAAAATTAATAAGGAAATGAACAAGCAACAAAGCAGCAATTCATAAAGGAATTCTCAATATTATAAATCCCTAATTATCCTAAACTTTAAAGAAAATATTCTGACACAGAAAGCCTGTAATGCATGAGCAAAATAGCATTAACCTCTTTCACAATCATAATTATGCTAGGCCAAACTAAGAATGTATATAGGCATATATAAGTACTGAGAAGATAGGGGTTACAAAATTACAGGTATCACAGCAGTTTGTTGAAAAATTATTAGATTTCTTACTACTAAAGTAGTCTGAATACAAGTGTTCCAGCTGTTACATCTGATCACCAGCACATTGCCAATTTTCTCTGACACAGTCCTTTTTATGCACTGGGGAACTTGTTGCAATTAACTTCTTTATGATTTGGTGATTTACTACACTTAAAAACATGACTGCATGACCCATATTAATTATCCCGCTGCCCCATACAACCTACTAGAACCACCAAACCCACTCCCAAACAGAAACCCAGGTTAGCACCTTTCCAACCATGCTTGCCATGTTTGGTGTGTTGCTGCCAATGAACTGGACAGCTACAGTAAACCGCACAATATATTTGCAGGCAGTCTTTCTAATGGTATGCTTTATGCCACAGTAATGCCTCACGACCTTCAGAAACATATTTAAAATTGCAGGCTATGTTACCTGAAATGATATGTTCTGAGTTTTTCTTCTCAAGCTCTTCTATTTCTAAAACACAATATCTAAAACCAAAAACCACTAGATTTTGACCAATGAAAAAAACAGTAACCCCCTAATATTATAAAAGTTCTTATTAGTAGGACAAACCCACTCAATTACAGAATGGTGCCATCCTTACATTAACTCAGCCTCTTGCACTCCATAGTATCTCAAAAACATGTTACTTATTTCAAAAGACTTCCTGCTAGAAGGTGCCATAAGACTCAGGTTGGTGCAGTGCTTATACTAGTACAGCAGCACACAACGGGAATGAAATGGGAGATGAAGCAAATTAAAACTGACTGTACAGAAAGTGCTTAAGTAGGTATGATGAATGTATTTGCTCAGGGTATTTAATCAAAGCACACTGTTTTTTTTGTTAGTTTTTGAAGACTGACATATAGTCAAATGATTACTCAAAACACAGGCTACAGACAGCATGTGAAATACAGCAATCCACCACTGCCCACTGAAACAAACTTCCAAGAGATCTCACCTAGCTAATCACGAGTGCAGCTTCCTTCAGAAACATCAGCTTTCCCTAAGGGTTTCCCTTCACAGGGCTAATCAAGCCTGATCTCGCTTAGTTTGTAGTACCTGACAAGATACTGCTCTCCCACACAAGGTGGTCTAGCAGGTAAATTTACAGTCCAATCCCCAGCAACTATGAGCTACATTCCAAGGTAGAAGATAAGGGAACATTGCTCAAAAGGAAAGTGATTTGGTACGCAGAGTCACAGATACATACCATTTTGTAGAATTGTATCCTACTGACTAAAATACACAACTTATACCAAAGAAGTGCACGTACCTCATCACTCTCCAGTTCTGCACATTTTATTTTTTCATAATTGATCAAAGAATTTTGAAAACAGCTCATATAATCACTACAAGTGTACTTGGGCACAGAACCAATTCAGGGCCAGAAAAAGCTTCTGTCCTACACATTCACCCACCTCCTAATTCCCTGACACCAAAATGGCATCTGCACTGCAGCCATTCTTCAGCTTTTCAACCTCATAAGTCAAGAGGTGATCAACAGCTTTCCTGCCGGTTCCCCCATTATGCAGAGAAGCACTATTATGCTACACTGTACAAGTCATTTATAAGGTGATTCCAGTCAGAGGGAAAACTAAATAATAATAATAATAATAATAATAATAATAATATATCTTTAATTATTTCTATCCACTAATGAGTTAAAAGAGAGTAATCCACAATTTTCTAACTAAAGCATACACCTCTCTCAGCTTCCAGCAAACAAGTTCTTCCAGCCCACATGTTCGGCTCAGAAGCTTCAACTTTAAGAACAGAAATTTAAGCTTGAAGTGTTCCTGAACATTGATCAATCCACAGGTAAGGAAAAGCAGATATTTCAAATTAAGTCCACACCCTCAAATGGACATAGAACAGAAAAGGAGATGAAAAATCTAACCGCAGAGCAACACCACAAACTCTGACCCTCAGAAAAGCTAGCATGGGACATAGTTGAAAACAGCTGTATTGTCATGACAGGCTGTTACAGTCAAAACACATCACTAAAATGATAGGTACATCACTAGGGGTCAGCAACTTCCTGACCGTTTGGTCTCTGGAGAGACTTGCTGTCCCTAAAGAAAACAAAAACAACTGTACTTGGTAGCCGTAGTCAAAAAGATCTGTAAAAAGGAAACAATGCTCAACAGAAATAATCTTCTAATGTGTTGAGGGAGTTGTTTGTTTTTGTTGTTGTTTTGGTGGGTTTTATTCATTTTTTGCGTTATTCAGTAAAAATCTTTCAATGGTCATAGGGAACACAGCAGTCTCTTAACTTTCAGTACATACCACTGGCTGATTCAGACCCTGAAGATTACCTACTTGCCACTTGCCCTTAAGTCCCCAAAGATATCATTAACTATTCAAGAACCTCACAGATTTCAGAGCATACACAGCTGAAGCGCTCTGCAAAAGGGTCACAGAAATAGTAGCCAACAGTTATTCTAGATAACTTCCAATTTTTTTATTTTTTTTTTTCTTACAGATAGCTGATGCAGTCTCTCCCAACATATCAGTAAGTTTTGAAGAATACACCTTGCAGTTTTTTGGTACAACATGAAGAGGGAAGAAAGAGGAAAAAGTACTAAAGAATTGGAAATGCTCTTTTTTTTTTTTTTTTTTTTTTTTGAATGGAAGATAAGACAGGCCATGTCTCATATGTCTCATATGCATATTTCATTTTCTGGCTATCATAAATTGCACATAGATTGAATACTTAATCTAGTCAAGAACACACTAATGAACAATTAGAGGGTCATGTAAATCACTACCTCTGGTGTTGCAAATAATTTGACAGTTTTTGGCCTACTGCCAAACTGAATTTTAGGAGCCCATCAGAAAATTTTCAGAAATGCCTTTACTTTTGGCCCTAACATTCAAAAATCAAGTGAAGCCAAAGATGTTAAAAGCAAAAACATACACTGAAACTTTCTTCCAAGTAAACAGAGCATTTGGGGGGGGGGGGGGGGTTTAAGAGTATCCACACACAAGTGCAGACCTAATTGTTAACATTCTGCAAAACTGTCCTCTCTTCATCCCCACTACTTTGGTCTGTGTACATAATACTACATTAAACAGCCCAGTGTAGCTCTCTGCTTACTAGAAATAAAGCAGCAGGCTTCTTTCTGTAATGCCTAGCACAGTGAGACCTTGACTCCATGTATCTGAAGATAATATGAAATTACAAACAAGCAAGCATTAAGAAATAAAATAAACAACCAAACAAAAAAAAACAAAACAAACAAACAAACAAACGAAAAAAAAAAACACACCACCACCATTAGCCTAACCTGTACTAGTTTCAAATGAGATGCACATATCGAACACATACTACTGGGACTGCAAAAGATACAGACTTCATTTGCAGTCTTGGCCACATATTTTACTGCTTTTTCTTTATAGGGTGGATAGGTTTCCTCTCCAATTTGAACTATTTTTTTATTCATGGGTTATACATTGAGTACCTTGTACCAAAGTATGACAGAAGGAAAGATGTACTGTTTAAACACTGCTAAATGAGTTTGCACAAGTTGATTTATCAATTATGTTTTTGTTACTTCCATAGTTAGACTGGAACCAACTCATGACAAAGAATCACTTAGTACAGGGAGCACAGCATCACCAAGATGTTATCATAACATAAATGAAAGACAAACATCTCATTAGGAAAGATCTACTTCATATCTTCATATCATTCACATGACAACAAAATTTTTCATAAAACAAGCAGCACTCTACCAAAGCCACTTTTCTGGCCACTGAATTTTTTGCACATTGTCATTTAAGAAACCAATCCTCACTTTTGATGGAGGTTTCTAATTGAAAAAAATAAACTACAGGTAGAAACAAAAAGTCTACAGACTGGAAAAATAATAACATTACAATATGTTCTGACCACTAGGGAACATATGACTTCTGGAATTATTATGAAACTGCACTTTCCTGAGTATATGGGGAATTGCTACTTGCTGACAAAGCCATTAATATATATCTCATAGACCAGGTCTGCTACCAGGGTTGTACTGTGACAAAATAAAAGGGAAGCAGAGAAATGTGGGTAGAGCTGGATAAACCGTAGACCTGCCTCCTTTTCCTACAAAAAGTGGAAACAAGTTTTTTTAAAAAAAGGAAAAAAAATCATCTGAAAAAGAGAATTAAAAAATACACACATAAGGAATAGCTTTTTATCAAGGATCAACTACCACGTGAAATTATGGGACCATAGCAGGACAAAGAAAGATGAAGAACAAGCTGAAGAAAACTATACAAGAAATCTGGTTTGCCAGAAGTCACTGTCCTGAGCTAAAAGAACACTTTTAAGAGGCTGAATCAAATAGGTCTGTCAGCTATATAATTTTGTCTAGAAAACACACCTCCAGCATCTCTAAGTTGGGAGCAATTGTGTTTTACAGGATTGTGTAAAGTTTGCCTGCTTGTTTCTATTAACATCTACTTCTGAAGAGCTAAACTACTGACCCAGAGCACCGTCAGCAGCTGCAGTTTTGGAAAGGCTGTGTTTAAACTGCAGGAGAACAGGAAGGATTGGCAGTGGTCCCACAGGTCAGCTGCTAGACCATGGGAGGTGCTGCAGAAGGTTGTCCATCCCAGTGGGATTGTAAGGCTCTCAACTCTGCTCAGCTTCCGCCATCTGGACCCAGGCAGGGATGTGTCAGAGCCTACAGGCACACTGTGGGTAGGCAAACTCTGCCAGGGAGCACAGTGTCTGCAGGCACTGACTGCACCCCCAAACTGCAGTAAGTGGATAAATATCTAAAAGTACATGAATCACTTGAAACTGAAATGTGAGCTACACGAATATGAAAAGAATACTAATAGTTACTCAGAAATGACAAATTCATCAATCAGATACGGAAAAAACAATGCAGGAGCACAGAAAAGTCATTAGGCAAAAGTGAAATATTCTGAAAATACTGCTTAATTGAAAGGTGAATGCAAATTAATACCTACATTTTAAAATCTGCATATACAAGGTGTTAGCTTGTCATTTTAATCCCACTCCCCCTTCACTTCTTTGCATAAATAGTCCAGCTGTCTGAATGGGTCCACATACCACTTGGATTTGTACTCAAGGAACAAGTTTGGTATCAGTTTTAACAAGATCTCATTCTTAGTCATCAAATCCTGACAACTTAGTAATACAGTTCTGATGGGCAACTATCACATACTTCATTGGCATTCTTTGTTGCAGTTAAATCAGTTACCACTGTTTTTGTATGTCAGTTCAAGGACCACCATAACATTTTTCATCAACTAGAAGTGTCAACCAAATCCAAGTTTAAGATGTGTTACCGTGTTTGGGTATGGAGACAACGTAAGGCATCACACAGAATGATCAAATGAGACTAGGATTCCAGCTGGAAACTGCTTTGCTGGTTTCTGTCTATGCCTTGTTTTGCCCAGTAATTTGCCTATTCTCTCTACAAACTTAATTGTAAGAAGGTACAGGGGTTTGTTTGTTTGGGGTGGAAGGGAGTGCTAAAGCTTAACAATGTTGTATTTATATATTACCATGTTTATTTCGTAAATTTTCTGCTTTATATTTTCAGACTGAATTGGAGCAGTATCAGGATTTTATTAAAATGTGTTATTAATATTTACTTCATACTGCTTCTAGTCAGTGATAATAGCCTGAACTTTGGCCACTTTGAGGAACAAATGAATTAAATTTTGAGAAGGAAAGCCCACCTCTGGAGACTGTATGTGACCAAATACCCAGCAACTTCCTTTCAAGCAAGCTGGTGGCTTTTTTTACGAAGGAATTTTTATTTCTGGAACCCTAGAATGAACTCAAAATAGCATTTGTTTATACTCAAAGTTCTAGGCAGATAGACCATCTAGTTTCTGCTCAGTGTCATTTACACTTGCTCTTTTGCCTCATCCTCTTTCACTTTCTGGGCCCCTGGATTAGGTCTCCTTGTTGCAGAATGGGCTGCCTCTGGATTTGTACAGGTGTGGTGCTGAGCAAAGGTCTTCACATTATCCAAGGCTGGTCAGCACTTAAATGGGTAAAACATCATTGCATTTAACGGTCATGGCTGGGCTGAGGGTGATAATAGGCTCTACAGCCACTGCTCTTTGAGCTGGTTCAGGGCAAGCTTCTCTCTTTATGCTGCCATCTCTTGTATTTCTCTCTGTCTCATACTTAAAGATATGGATCTTGAGCTCCCGTGTAATCCAGATACTCCATATTTAACAATTTATTTTCATATGTATAGATTATATATGACATCATGTATATGAAAAGAAAGCAGAGAACACCAGCAAAGGGCTTCTTAACAGCTATGGGTCTGTAAGCCAAACAAAAACAGATTCATTAAAAATTGTTTTGTTTTGTTGTCATAATTTTGCAGATCTAAATTAATTTCTACTCCTATAATTTACAGGAAGAAGTACGGAGCTCTGTTTTTTCCACTGATGTAGGGGTAAGAGACCTTGGGTATAAAACACCGGCTTTTCCCCCAGCCATGCTGTTTTAACCATTTTCAATTTCGAATATATTAATTCAGAGCAAAATACCACACATCAGTATTCAGCCTTATAACTAGTTTTGGATGTGCTTTTATACATTGGAAAAGTCCCCCAAAATATTTCTAGTAAGATTCCGTTAGTTACCCGGATAAGTCTGAAACCAAAACAAAGAATCAGCCTATTGCAGATAGCTGGCTGATTATTTATTTTGGTTGACATTAATAATTGTAACAACTAAAAAAAAAAAAACAAAACACACACATGTAGCATTCCTTAACTTACAAATTACTTACTTCAAAAAAAGGAAGAAAAAAAAAAAAAGAACTACTATAGCATAAAGAAAAAGCTGACTATGCAATCAGAAGCCCAAAGGACCCAATTTCTTCATAAAGTACCTGATGGACATTGTGACAGTCTGATTACCTTCTACCACCAATTTTTGGAACATGTGAAAAATACTGTATGCTTCTTGCTGGTATGTGGTCCAAGATGACTCATAAATCTTCCTTTATCTCCTTCGTGGTGTTAGCAGAAAAGGATGAGTTGCTTTTTTCCATCTCATTCACATGTCTTTCTGTCTGTTACCCGTGCCCTTGAGCAAAGATTACTGATGCCCTGCCTTTGATATATGACACATCACATACAGCAGCTTTTCATCAAGTGAATTAACCTGAAAAAATGCAAACCTACCTGCCAGTTGCTTTCCAACTTTCCACTATTCCTTTGTGTACCTCTTTCCTAACATGCCACACACAAGGCATGCAAGAACAAGGCTACCACAGACAAAGAAAATTATATTCTTATTGACTGGACCCTGACATAATTTACTGACATATACTACTTAATATTTATCTTCATAACTGATTTCAATTGTAAAATATCTTGTTAGTCATATTCATAGCCTGAAAAAAATATGCATTTAGAAATCAGAGGATGAAATATTTGATTAGATCACCCCAAATTATTGTTCTGAGTCATGTATAATAACTGCAACTCATGTAACACATTACCGATACAGCTCCGCAAACAGTTCTGCAATGGTAATCAATGCAGAATCGATCAGTATGCCGGATAGTGTGTTTTGTTTTGTTTTTACAAATTTAAAAATACTTCAATATTCCAGAAGCACTAATATCTTAAAATGTTGACTTTCCTCACACTGCTTGAAATGTTCACAAGGTATTTTTAATATATGAAATTAAAATTCCATTTCACTCTTTTGTTTTCCTTAGCTGTGTTCTTTTAAGAAAAATAGGAAATAAATGCATCTGTGAGGTGTTGTTCTCTTTTCTGTATATACCTTCAATCTAACATTTTTAAAGATGCCAATTAGATAACTACTATGCTGCTAATTAGCAAGATTCACACACTAACCTCTCAGAGTTTTTCTGCTTGGGAATTTTTTCCACAGTAGATTATTAATTGGTTCACATTTGTAACTGACTACTAACACAATCTCAGAGAAATTTAAATACAGAAGTTCCTAAATACCTCAATGCTTTTCAAGACAGGAAAGTAAACTCTCAATATAACTCAGTTCAACAAAGCAAAGCTCTGCAAAACATGTGCTGCACCTTTCATAATGAAAAAAATGAGATTTTTTTTTCTTTTATCAAAATTGTATTATATCTTCTAATGAAGGCAGTGACTGAAAAACATAAACATTGATATATATTTTCAAATGAATTGGCCTAAGAGTAACGTGTAAAAATAGGATTAATGGTACAAAGCATGTACTATATAAAAATAGCCTGTAGAAAAAAGCATTAAGCAATTACAACTCTAGCACTGAAGGCTCCAATATTATAGGGTAATATTTCCTTAATGTTAGACTTCATTAACCCTAAGATAATCTCTCATAAATTTTGCTGATTTTTAAGGAGAAAAAATAAATTATGTTTATTAAACTACTGAATATGTTTATGAAAACAAGACATAATCTAATGCTATAAACTTCTTGTCTTTATCTGAATAATCAGGAAGCTCATAAATAAAATATCATATAACAAAGTGAGTGTTAAAATTCATTACCGTAATAGCTATGCTCATGATCTATTTCATTAACACTCCTCCTTTCTTTGAATAAATGGGTTCTTTGGTCTACCAGAGCAAGGCCATTTACAAGACAAAATACTAAGCTGCTTTTTCTCATTTTCCCTTATCTGTTCTATTCCCAACTTTCTAAATTAATTCTTCCTTTAAATCTTATTGTTCCTTCCAGTGTAACTCACAGCACATTAGAGAAACTTGAAAGAAATATAAGCAAAGAAATGGGTCTATGGAGTATAAGTTAATTAGGAATCTAAGTGACTGGTGATGAGACTTGATGGCATGTAGCTTAGGAATGAATTTAAGAAGCTTAAGTTCATTTAAAAATAAAATATAAATATATCCGAAGTTCAAAAGAAGACATACCTCAAATTAAGTCATGCTAATGTTTCAGACCCAACACCAGTTAAAGATAACAATATGTGACAGCACAGTGATTTTATCTCAAAAGTTTCTTCTCACTAACATGTATTAGAAAAGCTAGTAGTTGTTAGTAAGGTGGCACTTACGGACACTCACAATTAAACACTAGCAACTGCAAAAGTCACCATATACAATCAAGTATATAATTATGTTATTAAACTTACCACAGAATGCATTGATAACCCCTTTCAGAACATACTTTTCCATCCCCAAATCAACAGGAGCATCACTCTCAAAATCCTCCAAAAAAAAAACAAAAACAAAAACAAAAACATTTGGGTTGCAAGGACAGAACTTCGGGAGACACACAACAGAATAGCTATGAACTATTTTGCTGGGAAATGTACACCTGCCTTAGCACAGGATCATGGGGGACTAGAACTAACACGGGGTCTGGGGGCTGCAGGCTCCCTGCTGCCACCTTCCTCCCACTGTGTAACACCAGGTCTTTGAACAGTTCTTTCATTTGTTCCAAGTCTTTAAAAGATGCAAAACACATAACCCCGCAGACTCAAGAGGTCCTCTCAATGACAGGGAAATGTAAGAAAAGCAGATCAAGCTCTTTAAGAAGAACTTGATATATTTTAGATAGAGAAAACTAAACAAATGTACCATAAGAATAAGCAGATTCCTAAGGAAGTAGGTACACACATGATTTAATACTGCTTTAAACACTTTTCCTTACAAAACATTTTTGGTTTTCATTCACAGAAAAATCATTGCAACTACTCCTGATGCTGCTACAAAGAGCTGTGAAGGGGTACAGTCTCACATGTCGCATAGAACTACAGCATTGGCTCTCTGAGGGTAACTACCCATGAGGAGAAGTACAGTATCTATGAGGACAAGTGTCATCTGAAAAGTGCCATTAACCCAGTAAGTGTTTAACTCGCATTGCTCACTGCCTTCCCAGAACTTCAAAAAGCACATCAAGGATAGCACAGGCTTTATACATGCATTGTAGGCCCCTGCATTCATTCACACAGCTTCTTCCCCACACTTTAAACAGATAAACTTGCCACAGGAGAACACTGCTTTATTAAAGGAAATGATATAGAATTAAATGCTAATGATAACGGTATCTTTTACAAGGGCAACTGATACAACTGCAGAAAATAAAACAAAATACTAAAATAAAATAAAATAAAATAAAATAAAATAAAATAAAATAAAATAAAATAAAATAAAATAAAATAAAATAAAATAAAATAAAATAAAATAAAAAATAACCTTTTCAGGATCCCCTAAATGACTGTTTTTCAACTTGATCAACTAGATAAACCATGCACTGCAACTTCTAATTATTGTCATGTTAATAGTTAACCTGTAAGTCTATCAGCAATTATGGTTATAAAAATCTCAATATAGAGCTAGTCACAACACACAACACATGGGCCCCTCTGCAGAATTCCTTGGTCATGCTGTTTTCTGTACTGCCTTCATCACTCCCATCTGACCAGCCTCACAAGGCATACCCTTTCCCCTAAAGCCCACATTGAGAAGTGCCGACACATAAAAATCAGTATACATGGCAAGGGTCTGCATTCTTTTATACGGGGAGAACAATGAAGTAGAGATTACAAATACATTAACAGTTAAAGAATCAGCAATGGTTTGTGATTATTATTATTGAGCCCTATTGATAATGATTACTGACATATTTTAAGAATGTTCATCTTACAAAAAGTTAAAAAAGAATACCCCTGAAAGCTTTAAGAGTTATATCTCAATTAGTGTAAAAGTCACGCTCAATTCTGGGAACTCCCAAAACCCACGAATGAAAGCAGAACACAGGGCAAGATGCAGAGTTTCAAAATCATCAATATCACCCCTTTTAGTTGTGCACAAAGATAAAGTATTAGATATAGTACATAAAGCATTAATAAATTATTAGAAGCTGTTAAAAGTATTATAGATAAGCAGTATGTGCATTATTGATTATGTAATCTACTGGACTGTATAACCACTTGGTATAATGGATTGTTACCCATTCAATGACTAATGCTGTAAAGTGCGCATGCACACTAATGCAGAAGGTATCTCATTTTCTTTGGTTGCATGCATACCCACTATGGACAGTGCTATTCTGCATGCTTTGAAATGGGAAGAGGCTAATGATAGTACTAAGATATCACTGAGGACTATGGCATTCAATCTTAACCTAGAACCATTCAGAAATAGCTCAAGCTACACTTCCAGCAACAGCTGCAACACAAGGACCAATGACTTTAATATTGCATCTTTGTGTGTAACTTATATTGCCATGCAGCGTAGGTGGCCTTGCATTCAAGTTGGTCAAAACAGTTCTGGAGGGAAAGAAAACTGAAAGAGACCTGAGTTGTCAGAATCGAATCAGAGCTGATTAATGATCTAATCTACAAAACTTTACTATATAGGAAGTCTATCTCAATGGGCAGAAATAGAAAAAAAAAGAAAAGAAAAAATATCAAAGGGAGAGTTTGCATTAAAAATATGACTTTAAAAAGGTTGTGGATGGCCCATGACATGTAATAAGTCATCTGTCTCTCTTAATAAAGGATAGTCATTATTTACTAGTGAACTAATAACACTAACTGTGACAAGCAAAAACAACAAAGCCCATAAAAAATATATTAAAAAGCTGTTCAGAGCAGTTAGGCTGAAAGAGGACATATTCAATGTTTTAGATGGAAAAGCATTTAGATTTACAGTCTGCTCTAACACAGCCTCTATTAAGCATTGGGAAATGAAACAAATATCAAGAACTCATCCTCAGCCCCAATGATTACAGTCAAATAGGAAAAAATATTCTTTTTAAAGCATGTATTGAAGTCATAGGGACGTGTTTAGTGCTTTGGACTGATACTCATTGATGTCATAGTGAATGTGGCCTTTCAACCGAATGTACCGATGTTCCAATACTACATCATTTCTGGATGCTATAACTTAAAGCATCTCATGTCTTCTCATGTAAAGCACATTCCCAAATCCAGATTTTCTGTAGTACATTATCTATATCTGGTGTTCTTTCAAATATTTCAGTCTTCTTGAAGGTGATGAAGTCAAGTGTCATGGAGCTAAGAATGAGGATACCATTAAACTGCATTACTATATTATTTTTCCATGTCAATAACACATGGGTTTTATCACTATTAGGACAATCCTTACAAAAATAAACTGTCAAATACACATCATATATCTAGGTAATGCTACTAGAAATACACTTGCAATGTCTTAAAGAACACAAGATTTATTTACTAATATTTTAGGATATTAGCCTCATTCAGACCTGAAAAATAAGAAAGAGATTCAATTCACATAAAAATGCAATTAAGATATTTAAAGATTTATTTGTAAATGTTTCATGTTTTCTTGCTTTTGAAAAAGAGAAACTAAGCTACTACTAGTCTTAGATATTACCACATCTTTTAAACACTGGGATTAGAGGGGTTTTTGCTCGAAAAAAAGTATGACAAAAGAGTATGACAAAAAGAGTATGACAAAAAGAGTATGACAAAAAAAAAAAAATTACATAAAAATTATGTTTTGAGTTTTAAATCAAAGACTAATGGCAGAATCCATTGATGCTTGTGTTAACTTGCTGTTAAAGAAAAAAAAGTCAACTATAACTTTGTTTTAATTAGTTTGACTTCAGTAGTGCCTGTTCCTATTACTCAATTATTTGATAAAGAAGGTTTTGGCAAATTTTGATACACTTTTCCCAATAAAATTCCTACTTTACATGTTTAGGAATATTGTAAAATATTGTAAAATTTTCCCAGTCAGAAATGTCAGCTTTCACCCTACAGGTGTAAGGTTGAAGCTTATCTAGTAAAGCTATAAACTGATGTGCAAAGCAGATATTTAATCAAATCACTCTAGCTTTGCTTGGATTTCATATTTGAAATCTTAAAAATCATTATATCTGAAACAATAAGCAAATGGATATATTTTCTGATGAAAGATTCTGGTAAACATTACAGAACTGGTTAAGTAATTTCCCACAGGGAAAAATTTTCTATGGTCACCACCTATTTGAAGGGGTGATTCCAAATAAGAGTACCAAACAACAAATATATCTTTTCTAACAATGCTAAAGGTTGAAATGCTTTGGGGAAAACAGAGGACTTTCCTTTAAGTGTTCAAAATTTACTCAAGGAATACCATAACTACATCTACTTCACAAAAACAGGAAACTCACTTTAATTAACTATAATTTTAATCTTAATAGTGATTTTAGCCTCTTAATCGAATTATTTTTTTCTGAAGTCATTTTACTGCTAATAAATGAAAGACATGAAAAATAAATTGCATAATAAAGCATGAATGGCATACAGTTATGAGATATCATGCCCCTGAGAGAAGCAAGCACTGTGCTTGCACTGTGCTCACACTGTGCTCATTGGGAATCTTAAGAAAATCATGAAAAGAAAAAAAAATATTCTTCAAACAATTAACCACTATTTTTTATTAAGAGGCAATTTTTAAAATACTATCTCTTCTCAAGAAATGAGGGAAAACTATAAACTTATCAGTAGTACAAGCAAGTACAACCATCTTTTCCTTAGTGATTTCTAAAATACTTAAAATAATTATTGGAAATATATCTTCCCTGTCATCTAGACCCTTCAACAATTGGCAATTATGTAAGTAGAAAACCACTTCACTTTGGCAGCTATTAATGCCCCCAGTGATTTTACTGTCGACATAGTTTAACAACTTACTAAACAATATCAAAATTATTTTTTACCTTTTCATTTTTTACTTTTTTTTTTTTTCTTTTTTCCAAATTTCACAGAAAAAAAAATGTATCCCAACCATTTTTTCAGTCATGATAAACTGGAAATTAAGCAATTTCCTTACAAACCTAAATCCCACCTTCTGGCACAAATGATATTTCTTGTAGTCACTTATGTTTAACAAAGTGCAGCTAGTTTGAGCTGATAGCAGAAAGCTTGTTTGGCATGTGCCAAACTTACTCCAGATCTCACTCCAAAGCTGAAACCCGTAACAACAGTGTGGAGATGTTTACCCCTCACAACAGTCCCTCACAAGTACAAGAACGTCCTGGGACTTCCTTTGAAGCAACATTAGTGATATGTTGTATGCAACATTACGGATATATGCAAAAAGCAGCATTGTATGTTGAAGCAACATACAATGGGATAAGCGAGGCAAGGACAAGACACCACAAGGCTCAAGTAACACAGAGCACTGGTCTCTCTCATCTCAAAATGCTAGGGAAAAATAAATAAATAAATAAATGTATGGAAACAACTGAAGAAACCTCATTCTTTTCTAGCCTATGCACCTTGATAAACTCAGCCTGGTGTTTTAAAACAACTGTGTTTTATCAAAGGGATTCCAAAGGTTTTCATTAGCATGGGTTAAATCTCACTTCTGGCTCTGTCCTTTTGTAAATATGAACTGGTTTAAGAAGAGTTTTACAATTTCTGTATAGCTTGAGTTTATATGTAAAATGGAAGACAGTGCATGAGAGTAACTGTGTAAGAAAACAAATGCACAGGAGAGAAATGCAGATTTTTTAAGCACTATGCAAATAGCCCCAGTTCCCCACATATTAGCCAAACACATTTTTGGCCTATCCAGATAAGCTTCAGTTTATCAGGGCAGACCAGTTATTCCCCAAATTCCACACTACTGCAACTTTGGGTTATTCAGTGAAAATGCTAGGAGATCAGTTTAAAGTGAAAAAAGTACTTCTTTACAAATTGACTGGTGAAATTGAGGAGTTTTGTGCCATGGGAAGCTGTAAAAGCAGATGGTACCAGCAAACAGGAATGCTACAAATTCACAGACAACGGATCAATACATGGATGTGCAAAGAGATGGATGCCCTAACATCTTTAATACAAGGAAGCTGGGAAGCTGGACAAGAACAAGTGGCCAAATCTGCATGTTCTTCCTAAACATCGACGTATTGCAACTGTCAGAGACAGGATGATAACCTAGATGGACTTGGCCTCAGCCATAGCATGATGC
Source organism: Netta rufina (assembly GCF_964035555.1). Classification (NCBI taxonomy): domain Eukaryota; kingdom Metazoa; phylum Chordata; class Aves; order Anseriformes; family Anatidae; genus Netta; species Netta rufina. The sequence goes on from NC_140130.1 coordinate 14,817,984, forward strand.
TTGTTAGGAACTAATATTTTATGCATACATAGATGTGAAACATTTTCTTTTCAGCTCAATATGGATGTATGTTCGGGCATAAATAAATGCAAAAATTACATGTGAAAACCTCCTCAAATTATTTGTGTTCAGACAAGGTATCCCACCTTCAGAGCTGCTACTTAAGTCAGCGTACTGCTTGAAAGAAAAATAAAATATAACTATGGCAATAAACTAATGCCAAATTAGAATTAAGAGTAAGGACAATTTTGTCCTGTTTATAACAGAAGTGGTAACAGATAGACACCAGACAAACCCATCTATTTTTTTGGGGAACTATTGGTTTGAGACATTCCCTTAAAAAAAAAAAAATGCAGAAAATTAAAATTTTACCCAGCCCCTTTGACAAACAATGTCTATACTATCCCATTTAGCTGAAGAAATACAAACCAATATAAGTCCTTTCACTATTACTTTAAGGCAATTTTGTTCCCTGAGCAAACTCTTGGCTTCTTTGCAGTGCTTAACACGGTGCAGTACGGCAATGCGTAGAGAAAACATAAAGCTTTATCCAAAACAGATAAAACAACTAGCAATCATTTGGGCTCAAGAAGAAGCCTAACCAACTCACAGTTTACCAGACCAACAGTTAAACATTGAAAGAGAAGAAATAATAATAATAAAAAAAAAAGTATGTAAAATAAGATCCATTTGTTCTTGGGATCCTGATCAACAACACCAGAATCCATTCTTCTGTGCTCACTTGAAGACATGACACTGCAGCAGAATATTTTGAACAGAATAAAAAAAGCTAAGATATTCAGGTGCCAGGATACTTTCCTGTCATTCTAACCAGTCCCAATGAAAATGTTTGCCACACCTATTCATATTTGTTTAAACATTTGAAATGGTTATAGCAATCTCCACTTTTTAGTGCAAGCACTCCTTTACACTGTTACAGTTCTCATATTTTATCCTGAGCGTATCTGTGTTTCTATGATAAATAAGCTGTTTTTTGTACCTAGCTATTTCTTTGCATGGATATATATATGCATGGTTCGTACATGTGCAGATGAGACTATTTAAAGAGCACAGAAGCTTTCCTGATGGTCTGAATAGATTGAACAACAGCAAAAACATTACGGCAAGTAAGATTCTTCATTTTTATACACTACTGTGTATTTTTTATGATTCGTGTCTAAGATCCTGTTAAATATTTAAACAACAATACAATACCAGTAAGTAAACTCTTTAAATCAGGCATTTTCTATACTGTAGTGGGAACAGATGTGCTCTTATTAAGGCTATATTGTAACTCAACAATAATTTGTCATATTTGACATATTGTTAAATTACGTGCACCTGCCAGAACTGTAGTAGCAATTACAAACAATACATATAGCACTTTTACTTTAAATATCTAAACAACTTATGTAGATGTGAATACGATGTACGGAAAAATTGTAATTTCCTAAATGTCATCACCAAACAACACCTAATGTCTCACAATTTCTTTTTATGTATATTTTATTATAGCGCCCAACTGTTTCAACACTCTAGTGGCTGGACTTTAATGTGGTTCAAGCAGCCCCAAGTAACATCACCAAATGTTTAACATCTGTGAAAGTTGGCCCAACAAATGCTCATATTTTCAGGAGGTCATGCTGGCCAGCTTTCATTAACAATTACTTTAAACTTCAGTTTTCTTTACAGCTCTTTAATTCAGGAAGGACACATAAAGTTCACCTTAGTTAAACTGTTAAGTTTATTCCAAACTAATATAATATTAATCTTTAGAATATTTCTAAACTTAAAAAGTTTCTTTAGAATTAGTCTTTAGAATATTTTTACACTTTAAAAGTTTTGTTTTATTTTGTTTTTTAAGTTTCTTTTCCTTATTCCAGTAATCTTATTTAATTCACCCACTGCTTTAATATAGGGAAACAACATTTCTAATTAGGTCACGGGAATCCAGCATATTTCCAGAACAGCATCAGAATCTCCCAGTTATGGTGTTGTGTTATTTCAAAAAACTTTAATTTCCTGCCTTTTTCCTTTTTCCAACTGCTTTATTCACACAAGATTTATGATTAATTTACAAAGCTCTTAATGGCCTGGATACTACTTACTGATGATAATTCTATAATCATGAACCACTATATTTGGAAAAAAAAAAAAAATCAGTTTTGAATTTTTCTACCGCATTCATAACCACACAATATTCTCAATGGAAAAGCTTAAGTTTTGCTCTAAAAAAAGCTCCCAAAATGGAGAGCTCCACTATGCAGTTGGACACCTCAATGGAAATGTGTAGGCCAGATCCCCATGGGATTCAGGCTTGCAGGAACTGCAGAAGTGGATTTCAGTGCTGGTTCAGCACTGTATGGTAGACATAGACAAGACTTAACCCACTGGAAAAAGGAAATAAATGATCTTTTAATAGCAGTACAGATGAGGCAAGATATGCAATCTATTTGGAAGATCAAAAACCAATAATAATAATTTGAAAAGAAATGAAGATAATTTGAGAGAAGGTACCAATGATAATCTCAACATTAAGCAAAACAGCATCTACATTACCCCTATAAAAAGCCCAATTTCTATCACCTTTCCTCAACACATCCACTCCACACGACCAATAGCTTCACATTTTTCACTATAGCCTCTCCATTTTGGAATATGTAGTAAAATGCATGTAAAAGATATTATCTTTATGAATATTTACACGCTTTAGCTAAGTTACCATCTCTTAGTCCTTTCAACCATCATGAATTCACTATATTGTAAGTCTAGATGTTCCACTATGTGCCATTTTATTAGTATGAAGCTCTACATGCCTATTTCATAGCACTGTAAAGGGAAGTAATGTCTCTTTCCCATACCTAGAAGTTGCAGAGATGTTGCTCCATAGCTCTCCAGTGCTGCAGCGCTACTCTCCAACTCTCTTTGCCCCACTGCACTTGGAACGGGATTCAGAGCAGGCTGCCCTCAAACCACCTGGTGATGCTGGGGAAAGCCACCCTTAATCTCTAACAGATAAGAACACCACAGAAGCTATTTTGATACTCAGCTTTGCTACAGAATCTTGGACCTTGAACATCCATACAGGGACCAACATTTAACATGCAGCTTACAAGTGTCTGCTTTAATGTTTCTCCCTTTTATTATTTATAAAGAGCACTGGCGCAAATACACTGGAAAGGAAGGTGAATAGAAAGCTCATTCTAAAAAGCATGAATGTACTTCATTTTATTTTAGAAATGTTTGCATTATGTATGGGCTTACATAAAGGTCTTTATAGACTCTCTTAAATGATTTACCGTTAAGGTATATATTGATTATAATCTCCAGTTATTTAAAAGGAGACCTGTTTACCCCACAGCACTTAATGCATTGCGACATGTTTCAACTTAACAGTGACACTGGTAAACAAAAGTTACTGATCTACCCAGCAAGTTATAAAACTTGTAACGTGCTGTAAACAGCTCTGTCATTTTATTTAGCATATTGCTTTGCACGAGCTGCTTTATTTACCTAGTGGTAAATCTTTATGTATCAAAAATGCTACAGAAGGCACAACAAATAAATTACAAACAGACACTAACATCTGACTAGTTAATCAAACAAATAGGACATGTAACAAAGAGAAAAGCTATAAATATTGACAACAAGCTGCTTCAGTCACAAAAACATTCAATACTTCAGTTCTCAAGTGTGAGTTTTATATCAGTCCCCTGGAAACAGTTTGTATCCTCCAATAAATTTTTACAGTTGATTCACCTGCCTGATACCCTTCAGCCATTTCCTTCAGAAGCTGTCAAACCCGCCAACAATAATATATGGCCCGACCAACAAGAACAGCTGTAGCCATTCTCTCTGCTGGTTCCCGCACCCTGTTCTGCATAAAATAATACATCAAGATTAATTGATTTCCCGTCAGTCTCACAGAACAGAAAATTAATTTTCATGTAGCTATTTTCCCCAGCATATGAATTTTGAACATGGCAAGTAATTTAAGTTTTTAATTATTCATAAGCAGGAGAAAAAAAAAATCACAACACATGATAAAGTGAGCCCCTGAAAGCCCCAAGGCCATGGCCTGGACCTTGATTTGTGCTGAGACAACAATAGCATTCACTAATGTCTATATAAATAATATATGTATTAACATACATCTTAGTACAACACCAATTTCTCTCACTCTGACCCAGGACTACCAGGTCATACAGCAGCAGTTTGTCACATCCCTTGCAGTGGGTTACATGTGACATGCTACAAGAAAAACATATAACATGTCAACCATACCGGATTGACCCCAATTGCCTCCAGAGCTTGAACACACCTATAATGTAATGGGAAGCTAATGGTCAGTGTGTGAGCAGAAGAGTGAAGCTTACTAATCAGCAGGGTGTCATGTCTCAGCAAACCTTCTCTTTGCAGGTGACATGGACTTGGGTAAAGAAAATTGCTAATAGAAAATTAAACAGAATAATCTGTCTTGCTCAAGTTAAATCTTTTCCAGATGGTTGCTGAAGCCTTAAACAAAAACACAAGCCACTCAAAAGACAGCAAGATGTCATAAAGAAGGCACATTTAAGAAAATCTCATTTACTGTGGTTCAAATTTCTGTAAGCAGACATTTCCACAGGTTGCAGAATATAATTTATGAACTTGAACTGGGGCCAAAATTGTATAGGTAAATAACCATAACTCAAAGCATTCATTATAATCATTTTTAATGAAGTACAAACCACTCATTATTTATTTAGTGCAACACACGATCAATAACATTAGGACTGGATTTTTTATTTAAAAGAAAGAACCACAACTAACTTGCTCTAAACAATGCTATTACATGGCTTGGGGATGAGGGCAAACTACACTGTGAAAGTGTACCCATAAATTCAAAAGGCTAGTGCAGATACTGAAGGCATGTCACTGAAAATATTAAAGAGCATGTTTGCTTTCCAGTGTTCTTTCCATTCTTAAAAAGATTTGTGAAGCTGTATGTTATTAGTTAAAACTCTGTAACTGTTTGACAAGGTGCGCCATAAAGTTGCTCCATAGGAAAGTTTCTTACAATTATCAGTGGCACTTGATAAATTTACAAAGACAGAAGTCTAGGGAAGACCACTACCATGTTGAAAGCAGGAAGCACTATAACCATTTTTAGGTACAAATTACAATGACTTATTAACCAAGAAACAGAATGAAGTATTAAAACTGCCACAAACATGGTAAAAATGCTCCATGTAATGCAGCTTCTGTACTGACTAGTGAACTGCTTGCAGGATGACCAGGCTAGCAGCACTACATGTACAAATCTACCAGTACTTTGGTGAGAAAAACATTGCCATTGCTGTTTGAAAGGCTCTTGACTTCCCCAGTCTGGGAAGGCAGAAAAACAAAACAAAAAAGGTGTTTACACCAAAACTCAGCATATCTACATTAAGACTTTAAAAGCAAGTTTTGAACAAGGATCCCAGGTTCTGTTTTTCATTAATAGAAAAGAGGCTTTCAAAACAGGAACCAATCTCAAAATATCAGTATCTTCTCAACATATGCACCATAAAACTTTTGGTTGGTTGGAAAAAAAGACTTTCATGAAAGCAGAGATATAGGTGATATATTTACATATATATGAAGCCGTGATAGAGGCTAAAGGCTCTTAGTTCTTGTACATGCAACCTTATGAATATATGGGTATATGGGTAACAAGAAAATTATCACAAAGCTACACCAAATAAGTACACGTGCATTTGCTCTGCAAACTGAATTTGTTGACATCTTAACATAGTATTGATTCCAACAAAATACTCACTGAAAATAAAATAAAAATTACATTTGCCTCCAAAATATAAAGAAAGTTTATACTGCAAGGTACTAAATTATTCAGAACTACAGCTCATCTCTATTTTGATGTTCAAAAACAGCTTTAAAGTCTAATTCAGCAAAAACAGTTCACTCAGTGTGTAAGGTTTCTGGGGGGTGTGGGAAGAGGTAACTTTGATGGATTTTGGTTTTGTTCTTTTCATATTAAAAAAAGAGTTAAAATAGTGTATTGTACTTAGTAATATCAGCCATTCAATAACTATGTCTTCACAGTTTTTCATATAAAAATTACCTGCAATTGTCCTTCTAATATTTACTTTGGGTTTCTACCTTTTCATTAAGAAAATACCCTTATTGAGAACAAAATCAACTCATTTTGTTCACCATAAAAATACAAAACAAACAAATAACACCACCAACAAAAAAACTCTACAAAGTTGATGCCACTGCTATAGATACTGTTCCTGGCATAGCTTAGAGGTCTTTGTTTCTGTAATTTCAATTGAGTGTTTCTATTTCTAAGTCTAGCGAGAGGTTCTAATTATTGTTAGAAGCCTAATTAGCATTTAGTATTACATTACAACAACTGCAGCAAAATTGTACCCGTTCTCCAATAAACAGTATTCACAGTGTGCAATCAAGCTGCTGTAAGATGCAATGAGAATTAATAGCACTGCACGACAATGGTAAATCCTACAACTCCCGCTGTGTGTGTTTAATAATTTTTCACTCCTTCCAGATTGTTCCCATCAAGCACAATTCCCAAGATCCTAATCAGCTTTCCTCCCCATCAATACTACAGAGAGATCTGAGCACTGAAAATTATCTGCAATTTCAAAAAGTGCTTTGTTGCATTATTAGGCCACTGACCTAAGAGGTAATGGGTAAATAGTTTCTGAAAAATGTCCAAAGCACAACATAAATTAAAGCTTATAGTCTTGCCTGCTGTTCGTACCAGAGCTATAACTGCAAACTCTAACAGTTTTTGTACAAAATCCTTAACTACAGTATTAATTTTCTTACACAAAAATTAGTACAAAGATGGCAACATTTGTATTTAAATGATTTTTCTTACTGTATTTTACACAAATAATACAAGGTGGGGAGCCATAAGCACCTTTCCAATGTATGGCATATATACATGCACTCAGCAATCAGTGATCAACCACCACAATTTTGCCTGTGCTCATGCATGCAGAATAGGCCACTCATTCTCTAAAGAGGAGCACACACAGGCTTACGCACCAAATTGCAATCAGCATTTTAGTTTTCTTTCTTAGGCAAAGAAAATTTTAAATCCTAGCCACAATACTCTCTTGTAATGGCCAGGTAAAATCAAACTTCACCATGTTTCCTTAGAGATTATATATTTCATACTCACATTTCTCTGACAATTAAGATTCATTTAATAATGAAACAATGGTGTTACAGGGCCAACTTATTTCTGTAGGGAAAATGCCTGATGCCTCACTTTTACATTAGCAGGGTGCATCCTGCACACGCTCAGATAAATGGACTCGCTTCAAATATAAAACCATACCTGTGTCAGGGATGGGGCACAAAGGAGCCTGAAAAGTGACTGGTAGGTCCATATGCTGGTTACCACACACCAACAGCCATTTGAATATTATGAAAGGAGTTGTAAGTTTGGCAAAGCACTCCCTCTGGCTTTGTCATAGTAATTTGTTTCAGTTAATGGAGTTTCAGCCTTTCCCTGTAATCACTATCCCTTATTATGGAAAATCTTATCTGTATAATAAACTCATCTTCTCACAGGGGACTTCTTCCTTCTTTTCACAGTTTGTCAGTGCCAGTACCATTTAAGTTTTACCCAGTAGTCAGAAAGTAATTTTATTTTACCTGGTTATCAGGAGAGATATAAAACACTGTGGTATTAATTACCAATTACCACTACCTCTAACAAAATATGGCATTATTGCTCATCTCCAAACAAAAAGAAGATTTGTTCATTAACTCCCATAACAAAAAAATAAGGATTTGTGCAAAATTCTTCTGTGGTAATTTGCATCCATTTCTGATGTAAATTCTGATGCATTTTTGATCTGTTTCTAATTACACATTTGAGGATCACACCTGAAAAACAACCGCATTGTTATAGATGTGGACACAGCGATAAGCATGTAGCAAGGAGGAGAGGGGAGGGGAGAGCCAAACAGACGGACAGAAATTGAGCATGAAGAAAAAGGTGAGAACAAGTTACAGGATAGCTCTGCTGTGGTCTGAAATGCTGGTAGCCTTTAAAGAAAAAAGCAAAACAAAACAAAACAAAACAAAAACAAAACAAACAAACAAACAAAAACAAACAAACAAACAAAAAAAACAGCATTTCTCACACAAAGACCATGTCATTTCAGTTGAATGAGAGAGACCTCAAACAGCAACAAGGAATTCCACAGTTTCTGATATATAATATATATAATATGTAATATTATGAAGGGCTAGCACCAAGCTCCTTTTCCCTCAGTAGGCAAAGTTAATAAATGCAGAACCAGGATACTGTGAAGAGTATCTCCAGGATACTTTGCAGATCTGCTTCAGAAATCTAGAATTTTTAGTCCAGTCTGTGGAGAACAGTTTCCCTGAACACCTCTGAAGCATTCCAGTCTTCTAATATTAATTAAACGTATCCATAGAATAGAACATCTTGTTCCCACACTGTAAGTTTAAGGTATAAAAGCAGCTCAACTGTTGAAGAGGTTGGGGGGAAAAAAATAAAAAGGAGGTTTCAAATATGAATTCCTTCACTTAATGCATGCCACTTGGCACATCGTTTTGGCTATCACAGAATATGTCACACTGTTAGCACAAATACTGCAATTAAAATGGCATGATGGCTTTACCCAATATAACACAACTGCTGACTTTACTACATGGCTAGTGATCATTTGCTCTCTAAGACTCTTGCTGTATTTCTCTATGCAGGAAGCACATAAATCACATTAAAATCACAAAATTTACACCTCACAAAGCTGAAAATCACATAACTAATTTTATTATTAGCTGTGGATATGAAAGCTGCACCAGCCAGATGACAATATCGGCACAATTTTTATTCTGTGCTGACACTCGTCTCCATGGAAGCTGTAATATGCTGTTGCATTGGTGACTTTGAACTTTTTCTTGGCCGTCACAATGTTTGACTGTTGATGAGCTCTCCAGGCAGCTTTGTCCATTACTTCTTATGGCTTCCTTTCCCCAGAAAATCCTGCCTGTCATTCAGTGTTAACTCTTTTCTGTATATTCTCTTCTTTCTTTTTTTGGCCTTTACGTTGGTGCATCATCCCTAGTTTTGAAGTTTTGATATACAAGCAGAGATGTCTGATTCGTTCCATTTAAAAATATGAACCCAATAGGCTTAATCCAGAATCTCTGGCTCTGAACTGGGTTACCATATGTTGTATTTGATTTGTATTTCTATCAGTATCAACCCAAGCATCCTTACACACCAGCTATGAACATGATTTATAGCAAGTCATTCAAGGCAAAGCCTATAGCTTCCCTTCACAATTTGACGTTATCAGATTACTTCAGAAGCTGGCAGCAGCTACCATAAGTAACAAGCTGTCACTGTAAATAAATCACTCCCTCAGAAATAGCAGTTAAAAATATAGATTAGCATGAACAGAGGTCAGTATTTTAGGTTTGGTTTTTGTTTCTCCTCTCAGCCAAGTCACAAATCAACCTTGTATCTGACCAAAAGGAAAAACAAGAATAAGCAAAAGACCTTTTCATTATTATTCAAGACAGAAACTAAGAAAAAAATCAGAAACAACAAAAGTTAGGCAGCATGTCTTTGGGTAGCCCATCTAACCAGCTTAACCACATGAGGATACAGTATTTGTGAACAGCCGTAATTAAAAAGCAGTAACCAGCAACTTGAGCAAGTCAAGTAGGTCATTAATGCTTACCTTACCATGCTCCCAATATTCTAAATAAAATCACCACATGACACAATGTGTATTTTAGGAATGGCTGGCCTACCACATCCTGCTAACGTAAATCCATAAAGAGGTATGTGGAAAGGCCATCAGCATCAACACCACTGCTTCTGCTGCAGTGAGGTTACCTCGCAATGTTGGAATCCCATCAGACTAAAGATTAATACATGCTCAGAAAAAAAATAAAATAAAATAAAAATTGTAATTCACCTGCTTTGTTTTTCTTTCTTAAAAAACAATGTTTAAAATGTAAAGAAAATTGTATTTGCCTTGATGTTATAATGTCTAGATTTACCACAATGTAAAAATAAATGGAGTTTAACAAATCTAAAGTTTTAACAACTCATTTGCTACTCAATCCCCTTTTTAGTCAAACAAATCAACTGGAGGAAACCACCAGTTTAAGATCTGGAACTACAACTTGTTAGCAAGCCAAACCAGCTTTCAGTAGATTCTCATGCAATGACAGAAATACTTCTGTTTGACATGACCTAAGAAGTTATATTGGGTATGTTCTGATCAATGAGCTGCTCAAACTTTATAATGAATCAATGGTAACCAGAAATGCAGTCTAATCTCTCTCTTCCATTTCATCAACAAATGAAATCTGAACTCATTTTTTCCCTACAAATTGCATATTCAGCATTTTTAAGGTAATAAACCTGAATAATATACTAATATACACATTCTCCTGGTTAGAAAAAAAAAACAAAAAAGCACTACTGAGCTATATAGGCAAGACTTCACTCTAACTTGGATGTTTTTATCACTGTTTATGAGGATCTAGTTCTTTTCTTGGAAAAAATAAAACCTCGTATGTAGAATAATATTAATTTCATTTACAGCATTTGCTGATTAAATTATTCTAAAACATACGGGGTCTTACCTGGAGTTCCACTTTGTGGTCTTACCACAATTCTATTCAATAAAGGTCATGTTCAGTTAAACTTACAGTGGTCATCTCCCACTGTCAGCAATCCTAGGACTGCCAAGATGTCCTCTACTTTTTGTGTCAATCATTTTACATTTGATCAGCTTATTTTGCTTTTTGCAGTTTGACACTTGAAAAGTTGTATGCTGACATTTCATCACCACAAAGGACTGTAGGCATGAATCTCTAGAGAAAATAGGAATCTGAAATTCTAGAAAACTAATTTGTTCATTCAAACACAAGAAGATGTTTTTGATAATGTGACACTCTCAGCTAGAAGATGTTAGCATTTTGGAAAATGAAAATCTCATTAATTATATTGCCTTACACTACCCATCTGAGTATCTTTTTTCCAAGTCAATACAGTACAAACATGAAAGAAGCTAACTCTGAAAGGTATATCTTCAACAGTTTACCACTCTTTGATATGTAAATAGATCACTGCAATCCTCTTTTATATTTTTCCCTCTACTGTTATGCTGAAAAGCACCTTTTGCTAAAAAAGAATATACTATGTTTATTAGCACACATATGCACAAATGAATGCACAAGGTACTGCATGTGAACATAGCTGAAGAGAGCAAAAGATGAAATTAGCATATCATGGTTTCACATGTAACTGAAATTCAATACCTTTGAAAATGTGCAAATTCAATTTTTTTAGATGTGTGCTCTGTTTACATATGAGTAACACAAACATACCTGTGTCTCTGAAAAGTACAGAACAGTTAAGGAAAAAAGCTATAACCAGTGGCCAACATTAAGTGAAGGTTCCTAGATTTTAGCATTTGAGAGAGATGAAATCCACAGAGGTTCCCTATACAGGACTAAATAAGGACTGATGCATTTGGGTGTTCTATACGTCAGCTGGGGGCTCTACTCCTAAATAAACAAAGTATGGTTTTGTTTTTTTTTTTTCAACTATCAGAAGAGGAACATCAGAGATAGCTATGTGAATACTAGCAAATATGCCTGCACTACAACCTAAAACAAATTAAGCAAATGGATTCATTATGCATTCTAGTCTGTGACTTTTACTGTGAACTTTAAAAGGTGAAAGTTGTCAATTAGCACACAAGGGAGTACGCATACCTGTGTGGAGACAAGTAATGGGGAGAAAAACAGGAGTAAAGCAGGAAAATTATTAATCTTCAAATGCTCTGCTACAAAGTTAAAAAAAAAATAAAATAAAATAAAATAAAAATCTAAGTTATTCTACGTTTCATGACCGTGGAAGAAAAAATGTCAGTGCAGTCAAGAACTGATATCACACAAGGGTCTAGTGAATAGATCTGCAAAGCACGTAATAACCAGAACATGAATGCTCAGTTCTTCTAATAAACAGTCTGTAAATTTGCCTATTGAATCAACAACTTCACCTGCAAACACTATATGTTTAGCAAAGTATGATTAAATTATTTGATTTTCCGCTTGTACTGTAATGTACTTCTGAAATCACATAGCCCTCCCTTCCCTTTTTGAAACCTGTTATCCCCACCACATGCCACCTCCCCTCTCAGCATGGGCCTTAGCCATGAGAAATGAGTTGGCTGCTTTGTGCCCATAAGAAACCATAGGGCCTGGTGTTAAAGCCATTCAGGCATAACAAGTTATTTCCCAGCATGCTCACTGATTAGCTAGCTTCCATAACCATAAAGTCAACAATAATCTACCTACATGCCCTTTCTGCAGGTGGTTGACCTATAAATGTTAAGTAAGTCAGTGGCAGTTCAGCCTAAATTACTTGGAAAGCGTTATGCGTAAACATTAATGCTGCAGCATGTCCTTAACTATACAACTGGGACTCTATAGTCTGCAAAATAATGTTACTTGATATGATTTTTTTTCTCCTGTAAAAATCTTTTCCCATTATAAAACTATCCCATGTCCCTCTTACCTGATGATCTTAGTCTTTCCTTCAACTACTTCCCCATAAAAATTAAAAACAATTTACTTTAGTTTGGAGCCAATCAACTCTCTTAGCAGAGTCCCTGTTTAGAGGCTTATGGTCCTAACACACCAACACCACTGACTCTCAAATCAAAAACTCCACACACTGCAACTGAAACGGCATAGTTAGCGCCACGTGGCTGGTAGGTATTTTTCTCTGGGTAAACAATTCTACTTCATTGATACTGCCCACAGTCATGGAGACCTCTAAGCAAGAAAAAGTAACTGGTATCAGTGAATGGAGGCATACTCACGTTCTCTTAAGGAGAAAAAAAAAAAAAAAATACTTAAATGCTTCTAATAGCATTTTTGCCTAGTTTACTGAGTTCTGCACACCACAGCATTTAATCAAGATTCTTTTTATCTTTCTTCCAACAGTTAGATTGTGGTCACAATGTAATATCAAAGACTGAAGTTAACCATAACACATCTGTAATTTTAAAAAACTTTCAAAAGTGACCAGATATTTATATGGCTGGTCTTCCTACCAAGTCCCGCTTTTCTGTGACTTCTTTTTTTCTCTAATAGAATGTATTTGGGATTTTTTAAATCTTTGTAAACCTGACTTCTTCCAATGTCTGAACTAAAGATTTAGAGCTTAGTACTTAAACAAACAAAGAAAAAAACAACCAACAACAACAAAAAGAACAACAAAAAAAATCACAGAAACCACCACTATCAAATAAAATGTTATTACATGTACCATAGTAGCATAAAAGCAGAGTAGGAGTAACAGTGCCTGCTATGTTGAAGTGGCAGTATTAAAGAGCAGAGTGCCTGTGATTTCACGCAATGCCCTGTGACTAGAATGATAACAATCCACATTCCCTGTGCAGTCACTCAAACCCATCCCTTTGGGTATTGCAGCACTGAATGCTCTCTGCTATTAACTACAAGCAGGAGAAAGAGAGTATGTCACCTTCTCAGAAACTCCAAGACACACAATTGTCTGACACTGTTCTAAAATCAAAATCAAAGACTCAATTCTTTCCGTAACTTTCCAGGATTAATTCCTTGACAGAAGATGTTGAAGAGAGAAGTATCCAGCAGATTTAGTAACCAATAAGGCACGCAATTTTGTCAGCACTGGCTTCAACAGCTAAACTCTTCTATGAGCTTAATTATGAGCAGTTCTAAAACTCAGTCTGCAATTACAAAAAACATCAAATTAGTTTCCAGAATTATCTGCAGGTGATAGAGGCAGACGCATCACTGTATTTTAATTTAAGGATGACAAAGTGGGGAAAAAAAATCTGTGTATGGACTTTAATAAATATTTCTCCAGAGCAGTTCATGCAGACGGTATTTTACAACAAGGTTAACATCAGCGATACAAAGTGCCAATAAAACCCTTCTGTCTCTTCTCAGCTTTAACATCAGTAAGGTACTCTTCTGCTCTAACAATTTTTTTTGCTTTGCCAGAAAAATAAAAATCTTAGCTACTTTCACCCATAAAATTAGCAAAATATTTGGAATGCCTCAAAGACATCATCACAGAAGCCAGTCTTAAGAAGGCAAGTAGGAGATACCAAGACAGCAACACAGCACACGGTTTTTAAGCAAATGCAGTTTCATATCAACTTCTTCACATAATTTTTAAGATAGCTCTGCTAAGCCAATTATCTAAATTATATTTAATGAAACAGACAAAAATGGCTGTATCCTATCAGTTGCTCTCACTTACAGAGCAACCACTGCGCTCACCAGGAAAGAGGCCAAAGAAGGGTCAGCCTTCCACCTCTGATCACAGTCTCATCAGGAGCATCAGCATCATGTTAGCAGCCCATGAGTGGGGGATCCTTCTGCTGTGAGATATGGGCAACAAACTCCAAACATTCTGAAGTACCATCTAAAATGAATTTTCATGCATAGGCCATTTCCACATTTCTACCTTGAGAGGGACAATCCGCTGGTGTAAAATTAATTTACAGATGAAAACCACAAGACACTGGATCTCAAGCAGATCTTCATCCTGACTTAACTATATATTGCACTGCCAAATGAGTATTGATTCTACTCTTCTGAGCTACATCTGCACTCACATTGAAATCAGCTCCAGTGAGAAGTTAGGAAATATTGTGACTCAAAAGGAAACAAAAATTCTGTTCTCAGACAAACAGAGGCTGCCCTTTTACAGCTGCTCAGCGGTTCAGAATGGAAAAGATGGATAATGTGCACATAAGGCAGTCAAGGCCATGCCATTTTCTAACAGCCATGATTCCCACTTGATCAAGAGAGAAAAATCACAGACACTCGGTCTCTTTAAACTATAACACAGCGATATTTTCCAAGTAGTCCACTACTGCTTACTCTTTATGGCAAAAATATGCCTTGCTTTTTAGCCTTTACTTGGATTCCCTGTTACTCTGTCAACAGAAGCTAGGGCATTGCTGTTCAAGTGTAAAAAGTATAAACATTTCTGAAAAAGAACCCTTCAAAAATTAATCTATTTTGTAATGTCCCTTGTAGGTTTAAAAATCAACAGCAAATAGCAAAGCATACACTGTTATTACCCAGTACACACTTATTGTATGCCAGAGCTCAAAAACAGTTAAGAAAATGGAAAAGTTACTTTTTTTCCTCTACACAAATTTGTTAATGGGTAACATAATGGTAAGCCATGTTTGCTGGCATTCTGTGAAACATCTACAAATTGCCTCTGCAAAGCATTATAGGTTGTCAGACTAATGTAGTTGAAGATAATTTGGCCTTTCAGTGAATTGAACCTCACAGCACGATTATACTCCAGCACCAAGTAGAGTGTCACAATTATTCTTTCATGCTGAATTACCATATAATGTCATAAGCCTACCTGTCATAAGTCCTGCAGCTGAGCTTGAATTTTTTCTAAATCTATGGTTCATGGCAAAAAAATGAATTTTTTGCTTCTAATGGAAATCTGATTGTTTTTATCAACAATAAATTTCATAGCAAATCAAAGGATATGCTTGGACAAACAATCCGATACTCAAGGTTAAAAAACACACAAATAATAAATTGCTGGTGTGTCATGTTCAATTTTTACTACTGCATTACACTGCAATAACCATAACAGGATCTAAATTGTTGTCAGAACATTAAACAAACCCCCATACTTCACAAAGGCATCCTGCCTGAGTAATTCACACAACGGAAACAACTATCACATTTTCCACTGTCCCACCACTGTACCATACATCAGTGCAGTTTATGCATTTGGACAATTTTTTGAATAAATTACTTCCATCCTGGCTGCTGTTGCCACTTCTGTTAAGAGTCATATCAGTTTTAATTGTCTTTTTGTCTATACCAAGCCACTGTTTTTCTGGCTCCTTCCTGCCCTTACATCCTGAGCACCAAAATAAACTATGATCATATCAAATTGCTTAACGCTAGGCAAGTCAGTGCTCTAAAAATAAATAAATAAACCATGAGCTCGCTTATAATTTCCACTGCTATTAGTCTTCTTCCCTGTATTCTCTTATACAAAGTTGCGTGTGTGGGAAGGGGGGGAGGTTGTTTAGAGTGTTTAGTTTAAGAATCTGGTTCTGTCCTCATCTGAACAACACATTATGTAGATTCAACATGTAAGGTTAGTTGGATCAATATCACCATTTAAAATTCTAACTTCAAAACCTTTACTTAGGTAAAGAGATAGAGAAGACAGATAAGAGAAAATATCATTCCTGGCCAGTGAGCATCAAAATAAAAATTACCAAAAAAGGTACAAACACAGCAATCACAAGAACTTAACGAAATTGACAAATCAGGGTTTTTACAATAGTTGAAAAAAATACACATTTCTTTATTCATTCTTGTACTAACATGAAAATGAGTCATCACCTGTATATAGACATACATGGTACTCACTTTTTCTGTGAAATACGATGCTGAATAGATGAAAATTAGGAAAACAAAACAAAACAAAAGCTCATTGAGAGTTCATTCATAAATACTGGCTTTACCTGCTATTGGAAATGGTTCACCCCCTGATGGATGGTCATGAATGTTATGCTACATAAACTCAGACTGCTTGTGATAATTAATACATTTTTAGTTAACTGTACATGAAGCTCCACTTTCATTAGTTAAAAACCAGCAAATAAAGTGGTATTAATATTTGGAATAAAGAGGGCAGATACAATCCCTTGCCTCAACACAGAGTTGGAGCAGAAGTAGAGAGAAGGGCACATACACCTTCCTCTGTACAGAAACATTCACACTTTTACTTTGGTTTATTCACTGGTGACAACCCCACCAAAACTCAGCTTAGAACTCAACTGCAGAACAAGAGACAGCGATCGGCACAAACAAGCTGTGTCTACACAATATAGAGTTAGTGTCGTACCATCACATTTTACATTGCCTTTAATAGCAAACTAAATTGACACAAACTAACACAAGTCAGATCAGTTTGATCCGACTCTGTTTTCTAAGGAAGAGCCCCTTGTGATTGCCTGCAGCTCAGCACAGCTGTTTGTGCCGGTGGCCACGTGCTGGTGTTCTCCAGATGCAGAGCAAGATCATTGATGTATTGCTGGGCAGAGTAGAAAAGACCTCCTTCCTATTGGATGGCAATTCAAAGATACAGGCATTTCTTAGCTCCAATTCTCCCATTTTGAAAATAGAAATAATAAAGCTAACCCCCATCTACCTCACTTTCTGAAACGAAAATGTAACATATGCCCAAAATGTCAATACCAGACTTATTTTTCCTTGTTAACTAAACCTTTACCAGTTGGTACTATTCATCTATAACCTCCAAAGCAATAATAAACACAGAACTATGATTTACTTCAAGTCTTTCTATTATTAAAACACTTTGTCTTATTGTTTTATTGATTTACAATCTGTCCTACTTACTTTTTTAGCATCTGAAAACAATCAAGGCACAAAGCTGCAAAATGTTTAGACATTAATTGTTAAGAGACAGCATTTTATTTCAGGCTAGGGGTTTGAGTCCTCGACTGCTAAGCATTCTAGTACGGAAATGATTTATGGCCTTGTAGCAATAACGATGCGGCAGAGCCATTAACATATTGGCAGACCCTAGGATGGATTATCGACATTGATTATTTCATGGACCACTGATACCCATTTGTTAAGAGAAGCTCGAAGATGGCCTCTCCCTGACTGAAATCTTTTACGAGCAGACAGCATTTTAAGTATTAGGAACCTGGGATTTGGGCCATTTTTTTCTTCCTTCCTTCCCCTGCCTTCCCCCTGCTATCCTCAATCTACCTCTGTCTCCTCTTGGACTCTAACAAAAAGTGTCAAAAATTAAAGTTCATTCTTCACTACGGTCTTAATTTCTCAACTCATCATAACCATGTCGTCTTTAAAAATTAATGATTGCCAGCATTTAGCCACTGGTTGTTGCTATGAAGATCTATGCAAAAAGCAAGGATCCCTATAGGGTGCGTGATATATGGAATTCTCTTTATTACTACAATAAAACTTACTGACATTTCAATACTTCTGCAAATAGCATTATAGTATCAATCTTCTGAATTAGGTTGAAAATTAAGTTGTAAATTAAAAGAAAGTGTACTTTGGAATACAACATGATATGTCACCTAGAAAAAGACCTTTGTGCATAACAGAGCTGAGCAGAAAAACTGAAAGATAAGCCCAGGTGCCTCTAAAGTGCCTATTTCATCATAAAGGATCTGGGTTATATTTTACAAGAAGAATACAGTCTGAAAGCCCTGATATTTCACCTCAGGAGAACAGATTCTGTATCTCTTTAAAAAAAGATGAATTTGACAGCATCAGCTCATTAGCAGAGATGCCAAAAAGCCTTCATGAGGGACAGGTGGGATTTAAGGTGGGAGTAGGGTGGGTAAAAAAAGGGAAAGATGAGAAGGGAAGGCAAGGGGGGTTAGTTCAGTATAGGGCCTTAGTGATAATACCCTGCCTTCTTCAAATACACATCCACTACTTGAGTTCCTAGAAAATAATAAATGATATCCACTTGAATTGTGCCAGAAGAGCAAAAAGTGTTATATTTCAATCAAAGTATAATTTATAAATACCTTCACTTCCAGACCTATTTGAGACTGTTAAAAATGCAGGTTAATGGCTGAAAAATGAATTTCTGTGCCCCCTAAGACAAGTCTTTCAATATTTTCTAAAAACAGGAGCTGCTAATGAGGTGATACATCAGACTGAAATTCAAGCCAATATAAAAAATGTATTCATGCTCACTATGCATAAACACAATATAAAAAAGTTGTTTTTCAAAAGGAAAAACCACATTGCATTAACACCTGAACAAGGAAGATGGTATACAGAACAGCTACTAACATAAAGAACTCAGGCCTCCAGATCAATCCTATACATTCAACTACTTTAAAGGTAAACAGTTCCATTAGCAACTTATCAATTTTTACGTGATTAGAAAGACATGGTGTTTTCTGGATATAACTGCATACCACTTAGAGCAATCAAACTGATGAGATAGCATGATTTCTCTTCTAAAAGCAAACAATTGTGTTATAAAGATATTAGAAGCCAAAATATTCCTATTCACTAAATGAGTTCAATAGTTAGATACAAAGTGTTATAAAATCAAGCAAGCTATCATTTGCAGTTTATAATCCCCTTCATAAAATGGTCATTTCTTTATAACTTTTCACAGCCTTTTTGTCAAAAGGGCATGACACCTAAGAGTGAAAATAGGTTTGTTTATGACATGACATCTTTCAAAAATTACCTGAAATACATGGGGGAGGAGGGGAAGGTGCTCTTAGCTTTACCTTTTTCCTACCTCCACGCCTGAAACACACTTTATATTGCAAGTTCTTTTGATAACCAGTGTAACCAGGTTATCCTGTTATAACCAGTTCCCCAGATATGATAATTCACATCTTAATGACAGTAGCACCTTTACTAGTGTGATTTTATCAGTCAGGGTAAGAAGAAACTCCTATAACCTGTTAAACCTGCCGCTGCTTGCAAACTACACAGAAAGCGGGACAGAGATGGGTTAGGATGCATTTTTTCCAAAACAGGAATTCATTTGTTCATCCCACGCAAAAATAAAATTCGGCAGACAATGAGCTGCCAGGAAAACAATAATCCCACAAGCAATTCTGTTTTCAAAGGCTTGCGAATAAAGGGTTTCTTCACTTCTAATGCTATCGCATCTCCAGAAGGAGCCAACTGAGAAACCCAAGATCCCCAAATCCAAGTTAGAAGAATCAGGTAGATAAAAAATGTACGGAAGCAAGCTCAGAAGGGCTCTCATACCTGCTCCAGGTTTTACGAAGGGAAGCTGTGGTGGACTCCTCTCCTTGAAGCACTGTGAGCACAGTCTACAGGTGTGTGCTCCAGAAAGAGATTCATCGGGGCACAGCTGGCACTAATAGGCCTCTACCACAAAGGAATGGCAGCAGCACCAGGTAAGCAGTTGTTCTGATCTTGACACAAGGTACAAAAGTGCCCTTAGACCAGGGCCAAAAGTCTGAACAAAAGCAATCTTCCAAGCTTCATCCAAAATCAAACCAAGATGAGAATTCATCTACATATACAAACATACAAAAATGTATCAAGTGGTTCACCACAAATAATACCAAAGTATCTCTCAGTATTGTTTAGTCATGGTATCAATTTGAAACTGCTCCAAAATTTAGTGCTATAACAGAGATTATACAGTATTCATGAACACAGACAAGTGATTTAGCCATCTTGGAAGGGTTACAACTTCCTTATGGACCCCCAAATTTGAAATCATCTCTGCTGCAATTTGGTAAACTAATCATGATCGCTCACACGGCTGGATTTTTAATGCACCACCCAGAAGACGACACAAAATAGAACAACCTAAGAAAATAAAATGTGCCTGTAATAAGTCAAAGACTTGCATAGACTACATGTACTTCAAATGAGATTTGTTTTACTCTATTGGCATTATGTTTTTACAGTGCTTGACACGGCAAAATAGGGTCTCAATGAATCTGCAGTTACAACCGCAGATTTGCAGTACCATATTGAAATCAGTGTCACATTCATGTTTCTAAATGTGATGCAATGACTACTGCTGTTTAGCAATAGATCTATACGAATTTAAATGGACCGTGATTTTCTATAGCGAACCCTCAGACACTTACCATTGTTCTCATCACCTAAAACCATTAAAGCACAACTCGTGTTAAAACAGTGCCTCTGTTCTGTTAGTTAACTTCTAAATGACTAATATACACCGAAAAGAAACACCTTTGAGAGAGAAACAGGAGAGAAAGGAAGAAGAAAAGTGACTCAGAGTCATGTTTGTGAGATTTTCACAGCTAATCACACACAAGACTGATTCACTGCTCACCTCGCTCTGTTCACTCATTTTTCATATCATACTTTTCACTGCCCCATCAGCCTGCTCCACCAAGGTCAAATGAAGGAAATGATAGCACACATACCACACTAAGATTTATTATAAACAGATTTGCTTTCTTCTTACGTGGAGGAAACATGTTACAGACTCTACTGTTTATAAAAATTAAGTTAAGTAGTAGAGGCCACCAGATTGGATACACAATAAATGTAAAATAAAAATTAAAAAACAACAACAACAACAAAACAGTAAAAAGGGAGTCATTTGTCTCTACTTATATTTCTTATTTTCAGTGACTGATTTTTTAATCAACAAGACGATAAAAATTTTCACTACATAATCTGAAAATGATCATTGCTACAGAAGTCTAGTAATAGCTTGATTAAAAAAAAATACTATAATTTAAAATCAAAACTGAAGTATAAATTCCACTTCAAACAGACTAACAAAGAAAAATCTCCTTGAAGTTATGTCTGCAACAATTCTGAATGAATGCACACCCAGAAGACCAGGCCAGGAAGTAACCATTAACTACAAGGGAAGATTTGCAGCATGTTAACTAAGATCCAGCGATCTGGTCATCGGTAAGTTCCTCCTTCAAAAGCAGATTGGTATTTCACTATTTGAAATCAGGAACTAACATAGCGGTGAATTGACGTTACCTATGTTACCTACAAAGTAGCTAGTGATTTGTCAGAAAGGCAAATACTTTTCATTCTCCATATGGAGGAACCTATTTTGAGGGTGCCCAAAACTCCTGTGTACTTTATTGCCTGGCAGGAAAAGAGAAGATTCCATCAGACAGTACTGAACAGAATAAATTAAGCAGTCTTTTCACAATCCCTGTGAATGACCATGGCACAGTACTACATTAATATTCCAAAAGTATAATGATTTTACTAAGGTAAAGTTTATTAAAAAGTACTTGACAGCTTTTTGTAATGTAAACAACACACCCTAGTACTTATTCTGAAAGACCAGACATTTTTCTTGGTGCCTCATCAGCCAGGGACATCAGAAAGTTCCGTTTGAGCCATTAGTTTAGCTCTAACAGTTAATGCTGATTCCTTAATGGAATGACTACAAAAAATATTATGAAAAAGTACAGTGAACATGTGGCCATACTCTATTAGTACTTTATGCTAGTAGAACAAACACCAAATCCCTGTGTTTTTACAGAAATATAGACATACAGAAGACTAAAGCAAAATGTGACATATACCAAAAATGGCTGCAAACTACAGATGTGTTTTAGGCATCTATGTTCAACATAGTACTTACTGACTCTTCAATCTATATTAAGGAGACATCATGACAAAATCCATCTGAACAAGACAACCAAAGCAGACCATCAAAAATACAGCTACACTAAGAAGGACCAGCCTTAAGTTAGGCTTACCTACATAAATGACCAGCAGTTCTTTTTGTTTACATACTTACCAGAAACTGTATCTGCCAAACAAACAATTAATGTTCTCTTCTCATAACATTGCAGAGGGGCCCATTAATGACATAGCAGAAGGGACTTATATCAGGGCTGCGTACAGCTGCATGTACAGTAATATTTCATCTGACACACTCCCAAAAGAACTTGCCCACAGCAGTAAGAACCCTACTGTCTTACTTCAGAGTAAATAAATAAATTACACCTCTAAACACCCAGGACACATGACACAGAATTACAGGGTCTTAATTTTCACTATAGTTCCCTATTCGAAAACGTAAGCGAAATGGAAGATCAGAAGTGAGAAACTGCAGATCAGACATATACATATATTTTTTCCTTTCAAGGAACTCCACACCAGAACAAAATTGTATTCCCTCTTGGAGGCGATCTTTCCACAGCATCGGTTCCTTGAAAGAGTAGTCGATGCAGCAATCATCCTCTGAGGTTAGCCAAATCACTCTTAAAAATAAAGTAAATAAATGTAAATTATGTAATCTAAGCTAAAAACCTTTATCCCCTAAGAAACCACTTCCTAGTTGTGCTAAGAAAAGCTCCCTTATTTGTCATTTTGATAATCTTACCTTCCTAAACAAAAAGTGCTAAGAAATTGAGATCATATCCAGTTGCTTCCTCTCTCTTTCCAGAGAGATTTTTTTATTTTTATTTTTAATATAATCACTGCCTAAGGGAAGTACAACCACGCCCTCTTCTATCAGTGTGACCAGAATTGCTCTACCTGATTTAAAGATTCCTCAAAGAGAGAGCACAGGACAAAGCAGAAGATGGTAGAAACAGCTCACATCAGCAATTCCCATGCTTTCCAAATACTGGCAATGTGTTCAGTACCCTCAATGCCCCCATCCAGAAACCACTGTATGTGACCACAGGTTTCAACAACAGATTACCAAATATATCATGCTAGTTTGGCCCCACATAACTTTCATGCTTCTTTCTAAGTCCAAAATAATTCCCTGGAAATGCGTGGAGATTCTATTAACAAAGACAAATTCTCTAGTTTAAGGATGGTTATGTGTTGCAGGAACGCTCTGGAAAACTCATCAGTAAAAACAATATACTATAATTATCTTAATAGCAATTTATACATTGACATGCAGAGAATGAAATTGCCTTTGTTAAAATTCAATTAAACACATTATATTACTATGTAAATAGCTGTTTCCAACATACTACTGAAGCCAACAATTGAAGAACAGTTTCTCTTTACTCTGATCAATTGCATTTTTCCCCAGTTGAAAGCACATTAGGGCACTACACGGAAATGCCTTGTTATCACACTGTATTCACTTTCTTCATCTGCTGAGGCAAGGGAGGAGGTGGTAGCTGGGGCCAAACTACACTCTTCAAAGTGTCTCTCTGAATCTGAAGGAATTCCACTGGGGCCAACACAACCCCCAAAGTTGCCAGCAGACAGTATTTTGCCCACTATGCTGTAGGTAAAATCATTTTAATTTGCATTCTTTGCTGAAGTATTTACATTTCCAAAACTGAAGCAGTTGGTAAAATTAAGACCCATTGATTTGCTCCAGCACAGTAATCCAAACCCTTCTGTTTCTGTATAACTAGTGAAGTAAATAAGAAGTACTTCGAGATCCTCTCATGTAAATAAAATTTGGTAGTATTCTAAAGCTACAGGTCTGTTCCTCCTAGAAAATTAGACAATGATATTGTGGCAATGAGACTGTATGTAAGTGGGAAAGCAACTGATTTTTCTTCTTTAAAAAGAAAATGTACATAATGGGTTTATCATCTTCATGCATCTGAATGCAGTACCAAAGGTGTGCCTCCTAGCAGGAGAACAGTTTGCAAGGGAAATAAATATTTTTATTTACGATAGCAAAAGCAACAATAACTGATTAAAGTAAATTTAGTGGAAACATTAAAATAACGGCTGTGGAAATAAAATTTATTCTGCTCTAGCATACTGTGTGAACTTATTGAAAATAATCAAGTGCTCAGTTTGAATTAACTGAGTGTGAGTGAGTCTGAAAAAAAATAAATAAAAGGAGAGAGAGATGGCAATAAAAAGCACTAACAGGAATTTGTTAGCTCCTTCTGCTGCTTGGTTTCTTCATATATTTTAAGAAAATCTGCAAAGATGCAAAGAATCCTCCTGTGTTCGGTTAGCAGTAAGTAAATTGCTGTGGGCTCTGAGTGCTGGAATACTTTAGCAGGCAATTCCTCTCTGTCTTTCATTCTGTTTGTCTGTGTTAAATTCCCCCTCTGCCCTCATCCATTCTCACATCCAGTTCCCAGCTTTGTCCATCCATCAATCCACACACTTTGTCAGTGCTGACTTCATCCTGGCTCTCACAATCACATCCAAGCCCTGCTGCTGCCACGAGGGAGCTTTTCGCCTCCCATCTGCGTCTCCCCGATCTGCTGACTGAGGCCCTGACGCTTGTCGTTTTCTATTGCACAGGCAAGCAAAACCACTAATACCGAACCTGATTTCTATCGTGCAGCTTTTCACCTTTCCTATCGGGAGGAATAGAGAAAGAGAGAGACAGACAGAGAAAGGGAGAGAGAGATGTTTGCTGAATTTTCTAAAACAATTCGTACTCTGGTCAGGTTGAGGCTCAATTCATCTTCAGCTCTACAAAACATCAATAGAAATCACAAGGAGAAAATGTATCACTAATTAAGGGTTGATAAGCTCTATGTCAAGAGCAGTTTGGGGGGGGGGGGGGGGGGGGGGCGGAGGGAACCTCACCAGCACATACAGATTCTCTGCCAGCTGAAATCCACAGAACAGTTTCATGGCAACTTCAAGTTAAAACCTCACCTAATTTTCTTGCATAAAACATGCTGTCTTAAAAGCAACATTCTGGGAAAATAGCACACCAAAAACAGATGTGGCTTTATGCAAAAGGTAATTTACAAAGATTTAAATTTCAACTGAAAAAAACAAACAACAAAAAAAAAAACACCATCGATGACAACTCAGGAAACAAACTGTTACCTAGCAATGAAGTGATATTAAATCATACACCACTGTTTTACCTGTTTCCTTTTCTCAGTTCAAAAGCACAATATTCTAAGCATGCACTAACTTCTACTAGTATTTGTTGCTTAATTAGTATCAAAATACTTGCTAAAACATGGTGCTGCAACTTAGAAAAAAAATTGCCGTAACAGTAGTTACAAATGACAAAATTCTTCAAACATTTGACTACAGCAGAGTAAAAGCAGAGCAGTAGAGTATATGTTATCATTAAATCAGTGGTTAAGCAAGCAAAGTAGCTGTATGAAATGGAAATTAACTCATTTTCATCATTATCATATACTTGACTCTACCTGTAAAAACAAACTAGAACAAGAATGTTCCTGATGGAATATTTTAGGAACAGAAACACAAAGCTGGCATGAAATATCTCACAGAGGAACTGAAGCCTTCGGAGCCCTTGCCCACAACCAATTTCCATGTCCTTGAGGAAATTTTTTCACCTAATTGTGTTTCGGTTTACGAACTGCTCACTCACAGCAATTTTGTGAATACACTATTTGATTCACTGCTAAAGAAATATTTTGAAAACTCTGAATGAAAGATCTTTACACGAGCTGTACAACACGCTCCAAATATTCTGGGAGTTGCTTGGTTAGAGGAGGCTGTTTTCAGTTCTCGTTAAACTCCTAAGTATCCCTTACTGCTGAGTTCAGAGCATGCTGCTGCTTTGCCACGTCTCCAAGTAGAAGGAAGAAGAAAAAAAAAAAAACTGACGGTCAGGCCCAAGCCTTTTTCCCTCACCAACACCCCTTTCCTCAGGCACCAAACTGTTCTTTTGTCAAAGACATGCTGACACACCCAAGAATCAGATGCTGTCTGCATACACATTCACATTCATGTAATTACTGCATTGCATATATAATTTTACTTTATTAGTTATTTTTAGATAAAACCTGAACATTCAGCCAATAGAAGAAAACAGACAAAGGAGGAGAAAAATGAGAGACTTGTGGGTGATCCTAGCTAGTGAAAATAACAACCTTCTCCCAACACTCCTGTTTCTGACCAGGGCCTTCCTGTCACACAACTTGTATTTCACTGGTTATGAAAGACAGAACCTAGGAGTAACACTCCACTTTTATTTCACGAACCACCAGTCTCAAATACATTTTTAGGTACAATACTGTAGAACTGAAGAGCAGCAGAAGAAAGTCTTCTTTTCTGTGCTACTATACACATCAGACACCTCTAATTAGACAGCAACAAAATTTTATTAATAGGCTGGACATTATGGAATGAGCTTGTTATAAATGGGCCCTGTCAAAGCCTTATTCAGCTACCAAATGAGTATTCTCAGTTCACTGCTTGCATCTGAAGCATCACCGCTGGTGCCGGATAACAAATGATTGCTATTAACCGTATTGTTAGTAATGATGGCTGAAAACAAACAAAAACCCATAAATAACAGTCTACAGAAAAATTAACCCATAAACTTGATAGATATCCAGCTGAGAAATAATAAATGACACTTTGGATCCTGCTGGGAGAAGCTAGTGGTTTTTGTTTTCTTCTCTGTCATTAACACATTTTCTGTGCTAAAAATTAGATTCTGATATATAATTATCAACGCTTTCAGATATTAATTCTGCTATCGCTCCCTCTGTTTCTCTGCTGGTTGGGTGTAATGTTATTCACAGATTACTCCGAGAAAACACATCAAACACTTAACAGAGCAGGTCAAAGTGACAAGCAGCTCTTGCTGACAACACCAACCTGCACAGCCTTTTTTACCAGGGACACAAAACAAATTTCTCCTATTAATTAACTCCAGTTTCTTTGCAGCTAGAACAAATCTTCGCTATGTAATGTGAGCTAAGCATATTCCCAGCTGTCCTAATGAAGGCTGTATTAGGGAGGAAGAACTGACAATTATTATCGTGCATTTATACAGTGAAATCCACATTTGTTAACATCCTAGAGAAATATGCCTATTTTCACAGCCAATTAAAACACGTTTCTTTTCAACAGATACAGTATCAGTGGTACAGCCAAGCTTTCTCTCTCCTTTCAGGGGAAAAAAAAAAAAAAAAAAAGAAGAAAAAAAACAAACACAAAGCAATAAAATGCACTGGAATGTTTTCACCAAGGCGGGGGGGGGGGGGGCGGGAACAACACCCTACTTTATTTTACAGAAGAATATTTAAGAGCTATTATTCATCTTCCTCTGGAACACAAAAATTTTGCACGCTTTGCACACAAACTCACCCATGAACAT
Organism: Netta rufina; assembly: GCF_964035555.1. Lineage (NCBI taxonomy): Eukaryota > Metazoa > Chordata > Aves > Anseriformes > Anatidae > Netta > Netta rufina. Next base: position 14,845,630 of record NC_140130.1, read on the forward strand.
GTCTTTATTAGATGTTAATATATGTCAACTAGAAAACACAGGGTAGTATGATGGAATAATTCTGCATTTCTACCTTGCAACTGTTTGCGTACATGAGAAACTTGAAGTAACCTTAGTGATCATAGTAAATCATTTGTATCATCTCAAGCCCCACTCAGAAACAGATCCCTCTACCATAGCAATCTGTACAGAAAACATTAGATGACACCTTCCTTTCTCCTCCCATGCCCTCCCCAAAGACATTACAGTCTAATCTTCTGTCCCTGCACTAAAGCCTGTTCACATGACCCCGTTATGTATGCCTGTTACATTGGCAGGAGCACGTCACATTTTCTGGTTCATGCTCTTCACAGTTTGCAATAATTTTTTTAATACCACTCATAAGCCTTTTTTATAACACAATTTTAACTATTTTGACATATATTCATATTTGACTTGCTGTATTTATAGCGACATTTAAGTTCACTCATTTGAGCAATGACTTTCAGTTACTTGGAGTTTAATGAGTAATCTACTTGGGAGTATTAAAAGGGAAAACAACAAAAAAAAAATCAAAAAACACATAGGTAAACAAAATTAGAGGACAAAAAGAGATTTCCATCACCACTGTAAAGTGTGAAGAATGCGTAGTATGAAGCAGACAATTTTCTGGGCGGTATTTATTCCTCTTGCCCCAACTATAGTAAGTATTGGAGAAGCGCTGAAGCAATGTTTCTGCCAAGAAGTTAGAAATTCCCTTAATTACAATTATTCAAGGGAAATGGCTTGCTCACTATTCACATGTTCTGTTCCAATTAAACGGGTCTCCATTACGTTCATAACAGCATCTAAGGAAAAATGTTTTGGAAAAGTATTTAAATAAATTAAAAATGAGGGTTGGAGGGAGTATTTCCTGCTCTGCATGCCTAGCTTTTAATTTCCACATTGCGTCCCCATGGCCATGTTTTGCTGATGACAGAGTCTGACTGCAAATCCCATACCTACTATACACTACATTTTTTCAGTATCTGGCACTGTGATATTAAATAACTATAAAACTAGAAAGCCAAAATAACTAAATCACCTGGCAGCCAATTTCTGAGAGTTAAACCACAAACCCGGAAAATGGTGGAGTGTGTTGAAATAATGTAAAGGAAACCCATAAATTCAAACTTTATGTTCTGTAAAGAACAAATATGAAAAAGGCATCAAAATAATGAAAGATTGTTTATGTATTCTGGCATGAAATGGGAATGTGTTATGAGAGAGAGCGCAATGGCAGAGACAGATCGACAGAGCTGACAGTGTGGTATTCATCCTGCATGGTACAGCAGACGTCCTGCTAGTGGCAGTCGACAGCGCAATAAATCAAGGGCTCTCGATGCTGTACCTACAGCTTATTACATCCAAGATGACAAATAAATAATAATCCCTGTCACAGCGGCCCTTTGCTCAAGGATTGAGCCTGAAACCTTTTGCTCATCACTCCTGGTCTTAAGTGAAAATACTAGAACAAGGGAATTGAAGGCCACGGTTTACTGAGCTCATGAAACACAAAGCAAGCTGGCCACAGGAACCAGAACCAAACAGGAAAGGTCAAGTAGCAAGAAAGGATAAATATTTAAATAATCCTAGTAAAAAGATGGCAACATTACACAGCTGTGAAACTGCAAGGGACCTGTAAAAACACCAAGCGTCTGAAGTCTCAAGAGAAGGCCCCCAGCAGTTGAGACCTGATAGCACTAACTCACAGAGCTTCCCTTCTCAGATTATACATCAGAGCACTTGCCTGCACATGTGCTTGCTTCCTCCATTATCACTGGGTACAATATCTGTACCCTGGAAGTGGGATGTCACATAGGGAAAACACTACCCTCCTTACCCCCCACGAAGATTAACATCAAACCATCAAAAAAAAGTTACGCCTCTCTGTTTTCCCCTATTAATATGGGTTACTTCCTGTATCTACCCTCTTTACAATGGTTGTAACATTTAGGATATCTTTGAGTGTTTCATGCAAAAGACACTACAAAAAGTAAAACAAGGCAGTACCAGAACTAATTCCACAGAGATATCTCCTCCCAATGACCCAGCAATTACAAAAACACATCCATGCAGGTAACCTAAGTCCTTCTCCAAATAGGACATAGGTTTTGTTTTTCATATGAAACATGTCTTTTTCTTTAGAAGATGATGTAATATTAAAATAAACATATTTATTTTAGAGTACTAATGCCAACAAAGTATGCTGTCTTTATGTACGCTTCATCATTTTTATCATATAAACTTTCAGTTGTATTTTCAAGCAGCACACACAGCACTGAATTAATCCAATGCCAGTTCTCAAGCTCATTGTCTCTATCTGTATACACTTTTGTCTCTTAACTTAAATCTATTTCTCATTCCTTATTTAATTTACATTTATTTGTATATTTAATTGTTTATTTGTATATTTATTTGTATATTTAATATACATTCCATTACATTCAGCTCAAAAGTAGGTCAATATAGCAAATAGTATACTACAAGGCATATAGCATTACAGCAGTACAAGATGGACAATGCATCATCAAAAATGATGCCCTTACACCAACTACCACATACCAAGTGAGGCATCCTCCTTGGCATTATAGGATCTATTTGATATCTTTTCCCTGATCATTGTTGACTATTTCCTCAGGCAGATTCCTATTTAATAGTGTAGCCAAGGATAACATACACTGAATATTCTGTCCACCACTACTTGCCAAAGGTGCCAGCTATTACCACTTATCTATTAGCTGGCCTGACAAGCCCTCATCTTCATGGCTCAGTGAGGGACACAGCAGTCCATTTTTAACATACAAATTTAGTAACCTGTCTTTCCTTCCTTGCAAAGTATTGTTCTCCAAATTGTGTGCGTCATGAACATCAACGTGATAAAGTTTTTCATAGCAACATTATGTCCCCATTTAGCATTAGATTAGCTGATATCCATATGGTGATCTTTTGTCTCATCCTCACTACTGCACCCTCTCTAATTTCCACTTTTTATAATCTCATGCATGTCTTATATACACCATCACCAATACTCAAGTTCTGGGACAAAACTGGCCATTTTCTTCAGCCTTCACAATTCCAAACTCCATAAAACACTAATTTGGCGCAACCTCTACATTACACAAACATATTAAGGTTAAGAAAGGATGGTCACAATCAAGATATATTATTCATGTCTGAACATCACCGTATTTCAGAATTACAGCTATAAGTTTATGTAACTTCAACATCAACTTCAAGTAAAAGTTTCCTAACTGAGAAACAGCTATGTAGCTTGTGACTGAAAAGCACATAAAATCCCAAACATTTGCACTTTGTTCAACTTGTTTGGAGTTTGAATACATTTCTGGGGAATAAGGCCGCTTGTTAAAAGCGGTGCTTTTTAATAAATCAATATGTACCACTAAGAAAAGTGTTAAAGCTTCGGGAAACTCTTCTTTTTTGACCAATTTTTTTCTCAAAGCAACATGTTTCAGTGAGAAAAGGTCTGGATTCATAAGTGTTCTAAACACTGTCCTGTTAAGTCTTCCAAATATTTAATATTTTTTAAGAGTGTTTTTCTCTCTCTCTCTCTTTTTTTTTTTTTTTTTTTTTAATAAACCACAATGCACTAAACCACTACTGAAACAGAGATAAAGCAGTTAACTTAGATCAGGCCGTAGCTCCTACTCAGAGACCAGCAGACTAAATCTTCATCTCCCAAATGCATTAAACCTCATTAACACCTGCAAAATGAGAAGTTACCTTTATTGTTACCAATCTGCTGCTGTGATATGAAATTAGAAATAACCCTGAAAGCACACTTCCAGTCAAGCAGGTCAGTATTTTACAACATAGCAGCAGGGAACTGAACTAAAACCATGCTGGGCTTAACGCTGCAACCCAAAGAAATGTTCCTGCAATGTTTTAATGCAGTTTAGGACTAAATCAAAAGTTTCAAATACACCTAGCAGGGCAAAGCCCTGCCCTTCAAGACAGAGGAAACACCTTCCAGTTTACTGATTTTAGCAATGTTATGGTACCAATTGGCAAATGTTTCGATCATGCTTTGACTTAAAATAGTCTAGTTATCAGGAATTAAGTACTAAGACAAAATTCTGATAAATCCCTATTTATAACCTATACACAAACTGCACACACATATATGAACAGAAATACTTGGTTAGAAGAATTTGCATTTCTACGACTGTTCACTGAAGCAGGGACAATACTTCTTCCTAGTGCTAAGGAGTGATGATGATCATCATACAAAGTGCAAGACAATTATTGTGGAAGTCTGAGAGCCCCAGAATCATTTTAAGAAAATAATAAAACACTACACACATTTTATGTACACAGGTACACATAAATGACAAATTATTTTAGGTTATGCTTTATACTTAATTACTGTTATGAGCACATTGGGATATTTTGTCATAAACTCACCGAGTCTGCTATACATGCACTGAAAAAGTATTCTGAAAACTGAACCCTACTGCTAATGTTTTTATTTGAATAAATTATTACCCAGCAAAGCAACCATCAACATTTTACAGAACAAGAACACAGATTTCTGTAATTTCGCTGGCCCTAATACTAGTCACTATTGGGAGCATTTAGTTATAAATTGTCTTTCAATAAAAGTAAAAGCTCCCAAAACAACAAAATGAAAAGACACAGCAGCTTAAATCAAGGAAGTCAATTTCCACATGCCGATCCTAAATATTTCATAGCCCTATTTTATTCTGACATTTGTAGATGACTAAAGTGTTACAAAGGAAATAAAATGCTGATTAAAGAGTTCACTGTCATAAAGGTTACTGAATTGTAAATGGCCCTTTCCATCTTCCTGTTAATAGGTACCCAGCTGTAAACATCATGAAGGATGTGACGGGAGGCCTGTGCTGCTCCTTTAGGAGTCGTATATACATTAATCACTGAATCACCAAGCCATGCTTAATTGCAAGTTGTATATCACACAAATCCATGGTAAGTAGAAGGAAACTCATTATTGCTGCTTCATAACTACTGGGTACTTCTCATTTTAACCTTCTCACACCTGGGACACTGTTGTTTTACAATGTGAATGCAGAAAAGGCATTAAGTCACTAATTATAGTTACACTATATGTTATCCTGCTGTTTCAACATTTTTCAAAATAAAACTAAGTACTAACAACAACGGAGAGAGATAATGTTTTTCAAGCTTATTAAGTGAATTTTAGAGTGTTTTTTTCGTAGAGTATAAGACACGGAAATCCATTATTCCTTTATAGTTTAAAGAACTGGTTAAATGATAAAGAAAAAAAAAAAAAACAACACTGTATTTTGTTTTGACAAAATTATTGATTTAAATCCCATCCAATAGCACAATACTATTTAAAGGTCACCTAAAGAAAAATGAGTTTACACTCCAACAGAGCAAGCTTATCTGTCATGAAAGTGTAATGATGTGTTTATACTCTCACGAGTGTGTATATATTTTTCAGAAAGATAAGAGATTTTGTGTAGGTGAAGTCTGACAAGAAAGGAAATGTGGGAAAAAAATGAGGTACTTACAGTAATTGGTAAACCACTAATATTCATTTAATAATTTCAGTGGCACAACTCCCCTCCCCACTCCCCCATGTTTGTTTTTTTTATAAACTGTTGAGCACCACAGCACTGGAAATTCTTCTATGCCATTTATCGGATGCTTCATCAAAATGCTTGGAAGATTTGCAAAGAGTACTACACAGATTATGTATCTAGACACTATCAAGTGAGATGTCTTAATAGATATAAAATGTGTTTCAGTTTGCATGTCTTTATGTTCCAAGTGCTTTAATGCAAACTATTTTGAAATTTTGTTTCATAGTGAAACACCATTATACGTCCTAGTACACACTGCTCAGTTGAACATATTTTAAAATATATTTATTAATGGAAAACATTCCAAACAGCTCCATTATGAAGAGATACTGGTTGAATAGAGTTTATATCTCTTACTGCCAGGTGACTCTTTCTTGTTCCCACAGTTTTCAATTCCAATAGTAACTGGAATCAATTTTTTTCTCATAGAATCACAGAATCACAGAATTTTTCTAGGTTGGAAGAGACCTCAAGGTCATCGAGTCCAACCTCCAACCTAACGCTAACAGCCCTCCACTAAACCATATCCCTAAGCTCTACATCTAAACGTCTTTTAAAGACCTCCAGGGATGGTGACTCCACCACTTCCCTGGGCAGCCTGTTCCAGTGCCTCACAACCCTTTCAGTGAAGAAGTTCTTCCTAACATCTAACCTAAAACTCCCCTGGCTCAACTTAAGCCCATTCCCCCTCGTCCTGTCACCAGGCACGTGGGAGAACAGGCCAACCCCCAAAATGTTTAGCTAAGATGTGTTAAGATGATCTTTAAATCAGCTCTGCCCTAATACATCCATAATCTGCTACTCTTTTCACTCTTCTGTCTGTGAAGAAGACTAACAAACTTCCATTTTATCCTCAGTGCACAAACATGATCCCATTTCAAATATTTCAAGGACTTGAAGACAAAAAAAAAAATAATGATGCACTTTATCTTTTTTTTTTTCCAGGGAAAATATGTACAAAGAACTGCAGTTATGGCTTTTGAATCCATTCTGATCGTCCATACTAGCTGGTATTAATAGGCTACATGTTTCTTGTGGATTTAGGTGTCAAGATTGCATTGTACTGAATCTGTGTGAACTTCACAAGCCCCACTTTTAAAATACATGAGCATTTTGCTTCATCACCCAAAATAAAAGCAACCTCTGATCGACACTAGAACCTGTTTATCTCCGTTATTTACCAATTCTGTATTCACAGATACAGATTTCTCAACTCTCTTACCATCTTCGATTGTGAAGATATACAAACTATAAAGGGAAGTCATGCAATAAAAACAGAGACTGAACATCTTCATTTAAAATTGCAATAGATGTTTTTATACGTGTCAAAAGAAACTGTATTTTGGAAGGACACATTTATTCTTAGATTTTGGGTGCCTACATCAGCATGGTCCTTGCCAAAAGTTTGGTTATTACAAGTGCTCTAAAAAATAAAGTTCTTCTACACTGTTTCAGGTGTTTGGAACCTCAGTGAAATTATTACTTTTGGAAATCGTGCACTCCCCAGTCTCCAAACATTGATCATGACAGCCACAGCCTTACTTGATGCCATATCCAGCCGTGATGTCTTTTAACAGGGAGAATGAGTTTATCTGATAAAAATATAAGCAGGTGAAAAAATTGAACAGAGGTTGTAGAATATGCCAGTATGTAAGAATATATTTTCCACTTGTGGAAGAAGCAGGAAAACATCCTGATCAAAAACAAGAATCAGAACTCAAAGCAATTCTTAGGTTATTTTTGTTCCGGAGGTAAATGGTAAATTAGAAAAAACGGTTGTGAAAAAGATTTTCACACATTTCTGTTTTACAGAGTTTTCCCATGTTAAACCAAGGCCAAAAAGAATGGGAGGGAAGCAACAGAGAAAGGAATCCCCATACTCTCTCACTAAATTTGGATTAAATGAGCCAGTAACATAAAAACAACACTGTAAAGGAAATCCACAGCCTAGCATTTTAGAAACAGCAAAAAGACATTGCATTGTAAATGCAGAAAATGTGCATCCACAAGACAATGCAAACAATGTATAGTGGCATCATATTAATGACTGCATCACACAAAAATAGGGATCCATTCTGCTCCATGTCCAGGTGGTCTGTGGGCCATCTTTCTATACTTGGGAGTTACTTTGTCTCCTGAAGGTGGCTGGCTGGAGGACTGGGACAACATAGATCACAATCCAAAGCAGATCTCCCTTCTTAATTATTTTATTCTATGGTATATCTGAATTATTTCATTGCAAATCTTTCATGCAGCTGAGATAGGCTCTACATGGTTCAATCATCAACAAACACAGGCATCTCACACACTTGCTCTGGAAAGACATACAAAGTCTTAGAGTTTCCCATTAAGGATTCTGTGTATTTTCAGAAGTAGTAGAATTACTAAACATGATCAGGCATACTGCAGAATGGAGCCTGTCATTCTCAATCACAATGGCTTAATGTACATAAACAAAACCAAAATAGTCTTTTGTTTGGGGTTAAATTATTATAGATCAGAGAAAAGAAGACAGCTGAAGTACAGAAAGCAAATGTGAAGTGCATGAGTACCAATCAAAGAGGCTTTGCTATGCTCAGTACTGCATAGCTCCTACTCAAAGATCTCATGGTTTGTTAAGGAAAGCTCCAACAGGTAGATGAGTGAAACAATCAGCATCACTTAGGCATTATGCAGTGAGATAGGTTTTAACACTTTGGTTAAAGTTCATTAACACTGCAATGAGTGGCAAGCCCACTGAGCATTTGAGCAAGTGAACATCAAACGTATTTTAACTTTAAACAAAATCTCTTGGAAAGGCCACTGCATAAAAACACAACTGCTTTTAGACCACCTAATCAGAATGATTAAGAAGAATGTTCAGGGAATAAAAGGAGATGGTGAAGCATCCATATACTACTAAGACTCCTTTACTAGAGCACCAGTACATGTCCTAGAGACAGGTTACAGGGTAACAAGCAATACGAAACTTAGATTTAATAGATTTTCTTCTGAATTGTAGAAAATATCATGGGCCCAACACTCATTTTGATTGTCATGGCAACACTGGGTGATATTGTCATCTTATAGCAAGCAAAACTTGCATCAATAAATAGTGGTTACTGTCAGACAACCTATATTCTGACACTTGCTGTTCATCATAGTTTTATTTTCACATGCAAAGAGCAACAAAGTTATGGTCTATATTTGGTGTAGTTTGATAACAATGATGGAAAAACGTGCAATTCAATTAGCAGTTAGACAAGTATCTGTCATAGATAATAACTTCTTATGTCAGGGAATCTGCATACTGATCAATGTGAAGCCATGTGCAATTGCTTATACCAATCATAAATCACTTTCTATTGATTGGCATTCCAAATCCTTGAAATAATTAGAAGCTGTAGAAAGGGTTACAATATAATGCTGTGCATGTCCACAAGTCCTCTTATTTTCAGGACCTTTCTGCATTCTGTTGCATTCAGGTTTGGGAGGCGAGTGCTAGGAGTGTATTTTTTTTATATTATTATTATTTTTCTTTTACGAAAATTAAGCGTGCAACAGCCACCTGATAAATCCTCATGCTAGAGATTAAAATGGGAATTTGCCATGCCTGGATTTGATTCCTGTGTGCAAATGCAGACTTGCCTACATGCTGCTCATAATCTGATTTATGCACCAATTTACTTTATACATTAGGCACACTGTATGCAGCCTGACTGATGCATAAAAATTTCATGCAAAAAGGACTTACTTGTACACAACTGCTTTTCAGTTATTATTACCTCTTCTGGTTAGCATCATAAGAGGAGGTAGGACAAATGACTTGAAACAGTGCACACTTTTTGCCCACTATACAAACATTTTGATCAGTGTCTATTTCACTTTTAGCTGACTCTTGAATAGCTTAACAGCTTTATCTTTAAAGAGATCAGATTTTAAGTTTTTATTAAGCCTTCTGTGGTGACAGCCCCCTACCACTCCCACACACAAATTTTCAAATGTTCACGTAGCAGACAGGGAAGTTATTCAGCAGTATACCTCAAATAAATTAAAAGAAGATAGTAATAAAGGGTACTGTTGCTAATTTTCTGATTATCTTCATACATACACGCTTCCTGACTTATTATCAATCACACTGAAAATATGTTTTTGCACAGCTTTTATTTAGGAAAAATCAGCAAGAAATGCATCTTTCTATATTTTCCATTTATTAGAAGTCTCCTTTCATCCAAGAAATATGAGACCTGAAATAAATTGTACCATCCTGCTTTTTTTTTTTTTATTCAAATCCTTGCCAGTGCTAGGCAGTATGCTAATGAAAACAGGTTGATAAATGACTCCCTGATATTTTCCAGACATTTTTCTCTCAGAAGTGCTCTAAACTGATGTAGCTCAAAGAGAATAAGGCGCATTAAGTCATTATATCAATTTTTGTTACCCAGATACTTCAGTCCCAGTTAAGAGCTGACAGCCAATATAAAACAAGGCAAGGGCATCATACGACTCCATCGATCAAACCTTGTCGTAGATAGATTGCCTATTACACAAATAGAACCAGCAGATTCAGTTTGTAGTTTTATGCTCTCCAATTAAAGGATAACAGGGTACTTTCCCATAAATCTGCTAATTGCAACTGAATTAATTTAACAAATTTTGCCAAGCACAGAAAAAAGTGATTGGTTAAGCTAATATAAACTAGCACAGGTTGTCACAAAGCGAGTTCCATAACAGGCTTTTGCTATACCTTGACTGGGCAAGGTGTCACAAGCATTTAACTCCATGGTGGTTCTTTGGCAACAGACAGCTGACAACCATAAAACATTGCACAAATAGGAGATAATTTATTTGCTGTACTTCCTTCCTTCCCCCCTACCCCTCTCCCCCCGCCCCTGAAGCATGGAGTAACTCGCTCTTTGCACCTAATTAATGCTTCTCTCTAAGCGTGCTGTTTTTCTGAATCAGTATTATACGAGGCAAAGCACTAGATCACAAAAAGTGCTCCCACATGGGCACTCAGCAAACAATGGCAGTGATCTGCAAAAAACAGAAAATCAGCCTATAGCATTGCTGAGAGAAGCAGCCATAGCACTTATTAAACTGCACGATAATGCAGCATACTATGCTTTGGGTATTATTCTAATGAGCTTAGATATTCATATGGAAATAGTCAGACTGACAGAATGGTAGATAATTCAAATTTATAAGGAAAAAGCAATCACAGAAGATCTCTAACTATAACTTACAAAAGTAAATTATGACTGCAATCACCCTTACAGTGATACATTATTGTGATTAAAACCTGTTTTATATTAAAAATAAATAAATAAATAAAACGCATATCTTCTAATTAATTTAAGGAAATTTATATACAAGCCCAAGAAATATTTCTTAGGAGTATGCTAGTTATAGGCACAGAAAAATGATTTTCGTGACTAGCAGATTTTGCATTAAAGCAGCATACGGCTGTATGTGTCTGTATAAATAAACTAAAAAGCTAGTCATGATTAATATGAAGACACAACAGAGATAATCCTTATTTGACACACTGGAATTTAAGATGGTGAGTACTATTAATATTATGAAGAGTCAAGCATATGAAATGCAAGTTGGACGCAACAATGGTAAGCTTTCCATACAGTTGGCAGCTGCAATCTAAATGAAATAAGTGGAATATTTAATTCAGTTTGTTTTGGTTTGACTTTTTTCTTTTTTTTTTTTTCTGTCCACTTCTTTTTGCATAGCACTCAGAAATTCAGTGCTAACAAAATTATTCAAAAGAAAACAAAAAAAAACATGAAGTCAAAATTCTACACATTGCATTTACCTTACATATCCCCAGACAATTTCCTGACATGATTAAAAACAGCCTTTAAAAACAAAAGACACCTGTAGAAGTGCAATGGCACCTTTCCCTACAATGGTTTGGAAAACGTTTGCTTCCATCCTGTTGGACCTGCTAAAAAAAATTCCAATTTCAGTCATCCATATGTGTTGTGTTGTGTTTTGTAGCACAGGGTTGTTTTACCTGGAAAAAAGCCCTCCCACCTTCAAATAGAGGAAGAACTGCAGCTGGCAGTGAAAAGAAACAAAACAAAACAAAACCAAAAAAAAATCACAAAAAACACACACACACAAAAACACCACAAAACAACAACTGAAATGGATTTCTAAAATTCACAGAAAATTTCACACTTCCTCTGAAAGGAGAATAAAAGCCACTTGGGAAACAAAATACCCCCCAAAACATAATCCACCCACTTGTTCCAAATTATCATAATCAGCAAATACTTCATGCAATCATTTTTAGCATAGAAAATTTCTGAAAATGAATTGTTCTACCCCACTATCATTTATGGGGGTTATGTTGTTTATTTATATTTCCTATGAAATGAAATATTTTTGTTGTTTTATGTCTTTAGAGGCCTGCGGCATGAAATTGTGTGTATTCCTACTGAATCAAATACAGAATACAGTAATGTCACACAGTTGGATAACACAGTTATCCAAACAGATATTTTGTTTACTTCCACAGTGACTTTGCAACAGAGGTGTCCCATTTTTGACCCATTTTTCCAAAAAAATTATGCAGAACATAGTTTAGAAATTTTGCCCAGCATGACTTCTACTGCAACAAAGGTACAGAATGTATGGCCATCGTTCTTGTTCACACTTCTAGAAGTGCAGATATACATGATGTTGTTTTTATTTGCACTGATGGCCTGAATGACATGCATTATTACTTACATTATTACTATTAAAACTTCATTACAATGCAGGAAGCTACTTGGACAATGCAACAGGTATTAATGGTCTCTGTGTTTATGTAGTCCTTAATTTCTATTGAAAGCTAAAACTTTTCAACTTCATATCAGTAACATTCATAAAAACAGCCGCAGAACTCAAACTAGAAATAAGCTGTCAAATGACAAATCTACTTCATCCCGTTTCTCAAGCAAGAATTCAGTGTTCCTATGACTACTCCTGTTTTTTTTTAGCACACTAAGAAAATACCCCATCATCAACTGTGCATCTTTTGCTCAGAAGGCATGATATTCTAGATCAAACTTTTGACCAACAACTAAGCAAGCAGGAGTCTACACTAAAACTGTAGTCAGTTAACACAAGACCTGATATGCATTAACCTAAGGAATATTTTCAGCTACGTTATATTCTGCTAGGAAAGCTAACAGAACTCAGATAGTACTCTTCCCATGCAGAGAAACCACAGATTATGTTGCTCACATTAGACTAACATGTTCTCTACTTCTGATTCAGTAAACAACCGATGTTCATGAAAAATTCAATTTCACTAACATTTCCTATCACGTACCTCAACCTAGTCCTCAAAACCTTCTTATAGTACACTTACTTCAAGGGCAGTCCTGAGTCCACCTTCAAGACCAGAATACTCCTTAGTCATGGGAATATCTGTGGCCTAAGGACTCTGCAAATTTAAAATGGCACCATACATGTCAAAACTAAATTAAAAAAAATAATAATAATTGACATTATAGACACAGACACTTCTTTAAAGGCTGAAAGTGCTAAAATAGATGATAGAGAAGGAAGTAGACAGTTCAAGTGGACAACAGTGTTCCTTCAGAATAGCATGGGTTTTGCTTGTGAGTAGTTGGAAGAACGTGAAGCTTCATAGGCACCTATTTGCCAGGCTCTGGCAAACTACTTTTGCAACTATTTTGAATAAAAAACTAAGTTAGAGAGAAGTGACAATATTATGATATCACATACCAATTTCCTTGTTTCATTGTTTTTCACTTTGGTCTTCCTCCTCTGCATCAGAATGCAGAGTGCCATCCGGAAGGCATCTCTGATGTCCTACAGCAGATATCTAGGACAACAGCAGCACACACTGCATTTCATCCTATTTTTGTCATCCACCTCCATTTTAGAATTCCTTTGTCATAATTAGTGAAAACTACTACTACATCCTTCAGTGAGTTAGTCACTATTTGACTATACAGGACAAATTTAATTGCAAGTTGTTGAGAATAAAATACCAGCAAAATAGAGAAGAGTTGAAGATAAGCTGCCACTTGACAAGAATTCTTGAGACAATGAAAGAACAAAAAGGCCTGAGACAAGATATCAAAAGAACTCTGACAAGTGTACAAAGACAAAAAGAGTCTGCAGTTGTTTCAGTTGTAGCAGTTGTTCTGGAGAAAGAGTTGAGATGTCCAAAATTCTTCAGCCTAGCTTGACAGTGAGCTAGTATGTCACACTGGCTCTTGTATGGAATTATTCCTGCAGAGCAAAGTCAGTCTGGGAGGTTTCACCTCCAGCTTTAAATGTGAGGAGGAAATGGGAAAAGCTGCCAAGCCACATCACTGAAGGTGCTGCTACTTCTATGATTATTAGAAAAATAAGTTAAATTGAAGCAACAACCTTTACCCAAAAAGCTTGCAGGAATTTCAGAGACTGTAGGAAAGCAAGGAATTAATCTGAAGAGAAAAAAAAAAGTGAAATAGAGCCAAAAAAAATGAAGAATGAAAAGCTTAGTGAGAGAACTGCTACCTACAACAGTTGTTAAAACATACTACTTACAACTCTGGAACATCCCAGGACACCAAAACCTCAGACAGAGGTCTAGTGGAAGATACAACTATTCCGTATCTTAAAAAAGGACAAGACAATTGTCATTAACACATTCAATACAATCAACAGAGTAGGTCTGCAATAGGGAGGATCCATTAAAAACCTCTTCCCCTCTTCTAACTGCTAAAAATAATAGCAACTCATTTTTCACAGTCAGTTTCTGCCAACTAATTATATTTTCTCCTGTTCACTTGTGCAGAATTTGTACAAAAATATTCCTATGTACACAGACATTGCAAAAACAATTATCTTCAGGTGAATCCCATTCAAAGAATTCCAACCCTAGCTCCTGATATCACTCAGTTACTTTCATAATCACAATACCAAAGTCTTTGCCAGCATGCCAAAGAGAAAGCAAGTGTCTGGACAGTAAACCCAGGATTTGTCTTAACACCCTTGGATGTCAGGACAAAAGAACTCACGTGCATCGTGGAGGGCTAAGGGACTCTCCCATTATACAAACCAACTAGCAAACATGAAAGGTTTTACATCTTCTAGCAAGAAAAATATATGGGCTTTAGAAATGCTTTCATGTAGATTCGTCTGTAGCCGCTAGCAAAAGTGTCTAAGGATTTCTTTATATTTATTGGTATCATTATATGTACAGTAATGATCCCAGAAGTAGGGCAGGGCTGAACTCGTTTTTAGGTCTGGCTAGATAAGCATGCATTATTTCGGACTCTAGGAGACTATAAAGAATGAAATTAAAACAACTGGCCTAACTAGCAGAGAAAAAAAAAAAAAAAAAAAAAAAAAAAAAAGAACTAATAAAACTAAGGCATAAGGCAAACAGTTACATTTAAAAATACAATAAAACACAAAGTGTGACTGAAAAGGGAGATAGGAAGTGTAAAGATTTTATGAATTATACTTTAGATCTACTTTGGAGATAAAATATCAATGGCAATCACCCCGTGTAAATGTTTACTAGGTTTCAGACCATTATTTACTAGTTATAGACAAAAATCTCATTAACTAAAATTAAATATATATAAACTGCATTTAGCCTCTGAGTAAACACTATTTCAGAAAAACATCTTTTAGCATCTTTGCTTGCTCAGCAACTTTAGCTTTAAAAACAAAATAACATTATCAGGACTAAGAATGGTAAAGACCATTCTTAGCAGTTTCTTGATTTCATTGGGTTGTTACAACCACAACATGGAAGTCTGGCCAAAAGTGTAATACTTTGGGTTTGTTTGGTTTTTGGTTTTTTTTTTGAATTCTTTTACTTTTCCAAGTAGTTTAAATCCTTAAAATGTAAGACTTCAAACTGCATAGCCAAGCTAAACAATTCAGTTCCATTTTGAATTGGTAAAAACAAACAAGCAAACTAATGTTTTCTCAGAACTTGTACAGTTCTTAAGAAAAACGCACTATTCTTTGACTGCTGAGAGGCAGCTTGGCAACACAATTCAGAAACTAGGCAGGATTTCAAATTATTAGGAAAGCCCATGACTGCCTGAATTTCTTCACATATAGTGAAGACAGTGTTACTTTTCCCACGTTTTAAGTGTCATTCAGAGTATGCATTGCTCTGCGGAGACGTACAGGAAACTGCTAAAAAGCATACTCCATGCCCCCTAAAACTTTAGCTTGACCTTGATTGGGATCAGCAAATATAGTCCTAAAAATATACATATTTTAATGGCAAAGATAGTAGAAATTCAACAAA
The DNA here is from genome assembly GCF_964035555.1 of Netta rufina. Classification (NCBI taxonomy): domain Eukaryota; kingdom Metazoa; phylum Chordata; class Aves; order Anseriformes; family Anatidae; genus Netta; species Netta rufina. The sequence goes on from NC_140130.1 coordinate 14,861,527, forward strand.
TTTCTTCCACATTTCCTCATCAACATATTTTATAACCCTGCCTTAGAACTAACACTTCAAATAACAAGAGGCCAGCTCAGACATTTGGCATTTATTGTAAACATTTCTCTGAGGCACCATCTCTTTTTAATTGATGCACTCTTCAAAGTTAAAACACATATTTCATAATGCCTAATAAAAATTCAGAGCAGCCTCTAACAATCATATTTCAAGCATATACTAGTTCGGTCTGCATTTTGATCAAGGAGTAAATGCAGAGAGCTAAAACCTCTACTCCATTTATGTTTTTTCTTCTTAATATAAACCTGTAAGGTATTAATTCATACACCTTTCTTCTCAGAGTTTCAGATGCCCACTTCAAAAAGAAAATCCTAACAAACACCTTACAGGAGGTTCTCTGGTTCTGTGTCCCTATCACATTGTCCCAGCACGGTAATCTAGAGTACAAAGTGTCCTCCTTCAGACAGCAAGAACCAATAAACACAATTTTACAGGCCCATTTTATAGTTTTAACAATTTTTCTACTCCACAACAACTCAACTTTTTCAAAACCAAGAATGTTCTTCTATGGAAAAGAGTCATTTGTATAGCTATGCGTGTCAATCTTGTGAACAACAAGTTTTTCAAAGCATATGGCTCATTTGTCCTCAATTTGGATTTAGAAAAATTTAGAAAATTTAGAAAAAATTAGAAAAAGACAATATTGTCCTCATCTCAGCCAGGCTTACAGCAGGCCAAAGAGAAGCCTTTGGCCCCCTGGGCCTATGGAGAAGACATCTTATGTTGCTACAAGTATGCCTCACAAGCTATCCACATCTGCATACCTACAAAAAGAGGTATGCATGCTGTTCACTGTACTTACGGCTGCTTCAGTCTGCTTTAAAACAACAACAAAACAGCGTAAGATGAAGTTCTGTAATGATGCAGGAATTATAGTGAACACATTTTTAAAGTCTTTCAACCCCCATCCCCAAGGTACAATAGTTTGACGGGCTGAGGTAGTCTTTTTTACAACCTTTCTATTCAGAGAAAAGTGTTTTAAATTTCAAAATTCATTCTGCTGCAGCTTGAAAGAGCCTCATTCATTTCTGTTTTGTTTTGCAGAGGAAAAAAAAATAATAAAGTAACACTTTCTGATGCCCTGGTAGTTCAAATTGGAAGTGACAGGAGACCTATTAGCTCATACGGAAAGGAGAGAGCCATCTCTTCCCAATCCATCACCAAACACCTCAAAAGAAGGTGATAAGGTTCCTAAGAACGGATACTGGTAACTCTTGGCATGAAGGAAGGTGGGGACTGACAGTATCCACCCAGCTGACAAACGGTGACAGAAATCTTCAGTAAAGTGGTGTAAAAGTACAAAGGAAGCACAACCTGCACAAGGAAAGCTATTGATTGATAGATTCCAGATGTGCTTCATGTTAAAAGCTGTAGCCCTGTGAGGTATGTCCCTGGTGTCTTGCTTCCTCTTTGTCACATCTGGAATCAAAAACCCATACTGAACCAACTGCCTGCTGGCTAAGAATGAGATTTATTTCAGCTTTCCACTTTAATATAATTTTGATAAACAAAGATGTTCTGGAGGGAGGTGCACACATGCTTCAGCTCTCAAGTTGCTCACCCAAGAATTGGAACATGCAAAATTGCCAGTCCTCATTAAGGTCCTTACCACTGTATTTATAGTGTGTTATGCAGCCAGAATAATCCATTACATCTTTTTACATTATGACCTTACCAGCAGCCTGCCCAGGACAAATATGCACAAAGACTGACAAGAGACTGCATGAGGACTATTTCTGACAGAAAGCTGAGTTCAACATTTATTCATCATTAATTTGACTGTACAGTATTACCAAGATTACTGTAGCACACAATGTTCTTGTAAGGTTATGAACTGGTTTGCATCCTTCCACTGCTAGAATTTAATACTGTACTAAGTGTGATATATCTCATCCATTATTAATCCCATCCAGTTCTGCAGCAAGTTTCTATAAAACCACTGTTGAAATACTACACTCTTAAGGCTCCTGCCAAATCTGTAAGATGTAATATTAATATGGTTATGTTCCAGATAGGTGCATTTAACCCACACTAAACAATCTGCATGTTCTGCTTGCATATTCCTGGGGAATATTTATCCTACTGTTACAGCCTAGGAAACGGTACTTTAGTGAAGTTTATGACAGTATTACAAATACTGCTCAACACAAAGTAAAGTTACAGATAAAATCTGAATAGGCCTATTATTGTTTTCAGGGAAAGCTAAATAAGCCATGTGATTTTTCTGGACTACAGAAAGCTCTCATTCAAGAAAAAGAAAGAAAACACTGGTCTGAAATGCAACAAATCATATTATTTATAGATAGTTATGATCACTTACTGCAGGGATCTGGCATTCAGAATTGTGTGACATGCCTACTTTCAGTGAAGTAAAGCAGACAAAGCCTTACAGCATAGGTCCATCCAGTGAAAATTCTTATGCATTATATTTTTTTATAAAGCAAACATCCTTTTCAGTTGGAGAGAGAAATCTCTATTCCAGCTTCTGTTATTTCCATCATTATCTCCACTTTAGAGACTTCTCTACCAATAAAAATTACTCCCTGCCATGTCTGTACTACTGAAAGAAAATATCTTTAAATAAAATGTAACAGGCAATATTCTATTTAAGATTTGGTTCTCTATAATACTGCTGTAAACATTCCTCTATTCTCTGAGGGGTCAACAGGTGTTTCCAGGTAGCTCCAGGTAGAACAGATTTAGCTCAGTACTTGAAGCAGGCTAGTGTCCAATGTAATCACAAAAACTTAGTTTTTTACTCAACACTCTTGGTTTTGCTCTCCTCGGCATGTGAAGTGGTGCATATACACACACACAGCCCCTGCTTCGGTGGTCCTACAAGAGAAATTGTATTGCTTAACTTAAGTTCCAGCCCACCTAAGCATAAATAATTTACAGAGATGGGCTGCACCTACAAAAACAAAAACAAACAAAAAAAACTGTGCAAAACTTGACTTAAAGGAAAATTGAAAAAGGATCAAGACATGAATACTACTTGTCACACTTCCAAAATTTTCTGAAGTTAAAAAGAAATAGTATTTAAAGAATATCACACTGTTAAATCAGTTACTCTCTTGCAAACCTAGTGTTTTGTTTCACTTCCTCTGCTTTGATCTGAGTAACACCAAATTGCCCTTAACATGGCTTGTTCCAAACACTAATTGGCCAAATGCTGGTGGGATTCCCAAGAGTATGACAACAGTACCAGAGCAGAGAATGTTAACACGTTGAAAACTTATAATTCATTTTTGATACATTTGCAGTAATTTGAAAGTCTGGCTATCATTAGTAATATACTGAACACACTAAAATATGAAAATATCATACTACAGAAAGTTCCATTTCTGACAGTAATTTAAACAGACAATTGTAAGAAATATTCAATTGTGTAATTAAGCTATATGGATAAAAGGCAACAAGTTTGTTTTTTTCCATTTTTTCCCCTACTCTCCCCCTACTGCCAAGGGGAGACGCTTTGTGCAGACACTCTTAGTGTAATACTCTAAAAGATACACTGCATTTTTTTTAAATTGTGCTTTGTACTTATGCATAGCGCAAAAAAAGCACAGCGACATTATTGAATAAGTTACTTGATGGAAAAAAGTTTTTTTTGTTGTTGTTGTTTGTTTTGTTTTTTCTCCATTCAGTAGTTCTGTTTGTTCTCTTCACAGTCTTAATTTGACCTAAACCTTTGAAATAAAAAAGTACAAGTACATTCTGAATACATCTGTATTGCAATCAGTCAATGGATAAACCGCTCTTAACTAGGTACGTAGTAGGTAGGTGCAGTGCTACTGTATCAGCACTGTTCCACTCAGCAGCTTCTGCTGTGACCTACAAACACCTACATTCTCTGCTGGCAGCCTTAAAGACTCAACTGGGCAATGGCTATCTATTAAAGAAGGATTAATGTATAGATCTTCAACCCCACATCTAGCTGAAATAAGAAGTGAAAATGAAGGAAAAACTAGACTATCCAACATGATAGAAGTAATAAAAGGGGAACATATTTCTCATCTGTTAACCTTGAATATCTGCTAGCTCAAGATTTTCACATTCTTCATGTATCTTTTCACTGTTCATTCCTTAATAACCACTCAAAAATCAGCTGCACATTAAAGAAATGCAATATAAATTTGACTGGACTCACTACATCTGAGATATCCTCCAATACAGCATAAAGCTAATTTAGCTGTCACTTACTGTAAGTAAAATGACAAATATCTGTAATATCTGTCAAGATACGAAAGCTTTAAAAAGAGTTATGCAGCTGTCAACATTTTGATGACTTTAACAAGAGGAAAATAAACGAAGAAGAGAAAATAGACAACATGTCTGTTGTGTATCCAGTTGCCAAAGTCTTCTATTACTTATATTAATAAAAATAAAATTACTTCATAAAAATAAGATAAACAACAAAGACTTCTGGAATAAACTGATACAGGTAAATATATTAGTACTGGTGGAAGACAGTTGTAGGAAACACTGCTAAAAATGGAATGTGTATCTCTTCAGTAACTCAGTAATTATCATATCCAGCATTTATTTAATTACAACTAATATTTAAGCACCAACAACACAGGAAACCTTAGAAAACACAGCTGAAGTGACTGATCAAATACTTGGCCTCCTATTTCTAGACATGATGTTGGTTTTTATTTTCTATATTTGATTTTGCCTTTTTTTTTTTTTTAATATGTTTTAGTGATTCAACAATACCTTAAATCATTTCATCTCCTGAAGTATGCAGTTAAGTATTTTTTGCAAAGAGGCATCTTAAGGGTTGTCTGTAAAGACTTTTTGACTGAAGCAGCCCTTAACTTTTCTTGCACACATATTGTCAGTCTATTTTTATTTATCTGTCAGTTTACAGGTGTTGACAAAAGTTTATGCCTTCCTCCTCCTCTCCCCCCCCAAAACAGTGTGTGTTTACAATTTTAGCATGACTTATCCTATTTTACAGCTGGTTTTATTTTGCATAAAACATTCTGCTCCAAAGGAAAATGTCAAATACAAGATTTTAACACACAGAGAGAACTAATTACATGGCATTAAAATAGAGATAAAATATTATAAATTAATAATTTTATATTTTTTGTCCTATCCCAGTAAAGCCTGAATATAAACAACATATATATAAGAGGTAAATAATGGTCAAAATTGTGATCTGATTGCTTGTATGGGTACTCACTTTTAACTCATCCCAAGTGTGGAGTTTTATAGCTGTGAGTCTTTGCCTCTAAAAAATATATTAGACTTTAAATATAAGAATTACCCAGAGAAAGGAGTACAGTTTTATCTTCTTCCATCCCTCCCAAGAGATCTCCTGCTACTAAACACCTTCCACATAAACCTGCCACTCTCATTTTTCTAACTTGTTCCTATTTAGACAGAAAATAGTCATATCAATCTACCATTTCTGTCATGGAAAAAACTATGTATGGGGATGCCAACCACTTATTGCAATTATGCATTTTTTAAGAGTAAAGTCTTTTAGCTCTACACTGCATCTGCGACTGTGGGATCCTGACCTAGGATACAGGACGTTAAGTTGTATGTCAAAACAATGAAAATATGCCTGCCATATATCTTACCACAGCAGAAAGCAAAATAAAATTCCTTTTATTCACTTTTAAATTCCTTTTATTCACAAAAAATACTCCAGGTTCTGAAAAATCTGATTATAGCAAATACGAACACTAGAAGAAAAGTTTTCTCCACAGGCCTTTTGTACACTGAACTCCATCCATACAACCAAGAGTTAAATCCATTTGGGGGAACAGGAATGCAAATCCAATCTTTCACTAATAATTTTAATAGTGACAGGATTTTACACAAACAGGCAAAAAGAGATACTTCGAAGATACTGAAAATGGAAAGAAAAAAAAAAGAAAAAAAAAATAAAACTGTACATTTGAAAACAGCATTTTGATTTTGCCCCCCATTTTAGCCCCACTCTAGCAAGCAGATTTTACAAAGCAAGAATTTATGGGTGACAGAAAAGAAGCAGCCAGCCTGCTTCTCATCAAATCTCAAGGTGAACCACCAGAATAAGACATAGTTTTTCTGAGGTATTAAATCAAAAAATGAGCTGCTGCAAGAAACAATAAAGGAGATAATATAAAAGAGCCTAGAAAGAAGCGAGAAGAATACGTTATATCTTGTGATTAATACCAGTATATTTATAAAACAGACTTCCTGCAATTGCAGGAAGCAAAAGTTAAAGTACATTGATGCAGTGCACAAACTTTTCTAAATAGTAATTTCAATGGCTGAAGAATAAGACTGAGTTTTTAACTCACACCTCATTTCTGCCCACCAAAAACATACAGTTTTTCAGTATTACAGATCAGTGGTTGCAAACACCTACACATACAACTCTTATTTCATTTGAGGGCAACACTTGTGTTGAACCTTCCCCACATCCAACATTATCTATTTGTGGTTTGCAACAGCTATTTAAAGGGCTTCTTACCTACTGAAACTGAACCTGTAAAGCACTTAGGTTTGGTTCCTCACAAAAAGAGTGCTATACTTAGTGCTTTTAGTGTTTGTTTGTTTTTTGTTTTTAGTGTGTGAGTGCATGCATGCATGCATCAGTGCCATCTTAGACAGCTGATGCTTTGGTTAACATCTTTTAAAGATTCTTACAATATGTTAAAAAATACAAATGTATAATGTTTGAGATTTTTAAGCATGCATCTTCTTTACATGATTCTTTCGCAGGATCATGATTTCTCTCAGATTTTGAAATTTCCTTAAAACATCGTCTGATTGTGAAATATTTAATAGCCATCTAGAAGCAGGAAACAAATTTCCAGGTGTGATCCAAGCAGTTCTTACACTAACCATGACCAGGTTTGCCTGAAACTTCAGTGAGGGTCCTAAGCAATAAGAAAATGAAGGAATCAAGAAACCACATAGGTTGCCATATACTGTCAACAATACAAAACAATTGAAAAGAACATTGGAGTGGCTCTAAGAAAAAGTAACCTTGCAGTCATCTGTAGTCCTTAAAGAATGTATTAAGTACTAAGATTAAAAAACAAATAAAAAATACTGACACTACAACAGAAGTATTTACATGTTATGGTGATGAGGTATACATGACTAGGCCAATAAGATTTTAACCCTATTATTAATAATAAGGTGTTTACATTTTATCCGTAACATGTTATGAACAACATATATGAGAGGGTTTCTAGATGAAAAGACATACTTAGTCATTAGTTTATGTGGTTTTGGACAGAGAGAGATTCCCACGAGACAAGATTTTGTGGCTACTCTGTTTAAATGTGTTTATCCCTTCTAAAAGACTAATGGTCGCATCACATCACTTGGCTCAAAAACAAAGGAATAAAGCAAAACTGAAATCAGCTGTAAAAAGGGCAGGGTAAATCTCTAATGTAGCTACTTAAAATAGCAATAACATTTTACAAACAGATTTGCACATATTTTTTCTCAATAACGATGACTCCTGTTTTACTTGCACAGAAATGTCAATACAAATAGTGAACCAATTATGTGCTTTTAAACTAGGCACAAAAACACTAAAAAAGACAATTTGATTTTTTGGTACTGTCTGTCTTGTCAAGAACAGAAGTTACTTGCCTTCTATTACTAGTAATTTATAGTATTTAAACATTTTTTTAGATTTTATAATTTTGATATTTTAAATGATATAAACAGATAAACTGTTCTATACAACTTAACCCTATTAATAGTATAGAGTAATTTGACCTCATTAGCCGAGCAAAAACATGATGAGAAACTGCAGTTCATTTAGCAGATGACATTGGTTACAGGTTCTGATACTGTTCACGAGAAAAAAAAAAAAAAAAAACAGCATTAGATATAAATTTATCTTTTTTATTTATACCTGTCCAAGCTCAGCAAAAAGAAATGTCTTAGATATCAGAAAATGAAGCCTTCAAACATTGCTACTCCACATTATCACACTCATCTGGTTTTTAAAAACAGGAACAGCTGCATTTACTGATAAGAAAGCAGGAAGATGTTGTATGTTTTTGCACAGATGTTTGTAAAATCATTCTTTGTTAAGCATATGTCTAAGAAATAAGCCACCTTTAATCTTCTCTAATGGTTAAGTCAAATGAAATAAATGACGGCACAGAATCTTTAAAACATACAAATAACAAAAATCAGTGTTTACATTATTATACAGAAAAGAATTTTTCTCAACTGCGTAACTTCAATTATCAGAAATACTATGAACTGATTAGAGATCAATGAGACTAAATGTCAAGCAAATATTTATTAATACTACTTAGAGGAGTATACTAACACTCAGAGTCTGTACTTCAAAGGGTAAGTATGGGAGAGTCCTTGTAAATCAAAGGTATTCCAAACAACTGAATTATAGATAAACAAAACATTAATAGCAATTGTCCCATTACAGTAAAGGCATGTATGATGAATGTTTCATTATTCTTCATCATATAATTCAGCTAAGTAATCATGAAGTTTGGGAAACTGTTTTTAACACAATAAGGCAAAAGAATGAACTTCTAAAAGCAAACTAATTTTTTTACATTTTATTCCATGTATATATTTTATATACACGAATTCCATATGAACCTACATACACACAGCCTCACTACACATACCCATGGGAAGAGTCCACAGATAAGACAGGCAACTGGGGCTTAGTGAATCTGGACCTTAGGATCGCGTGTGTGTGTGTGTAGTTTTATTTATTTATTTATTAAATTCAGGTAGATTTCTATAAAGGCAATCATTATTACAAGCACTACATCATAAACTCCTGAACTCTATCTGAATAGTCCAGAACTAATAGACTCATTAACATAATCAGAACTTAAATCTTTCATGCCACTAAAAAATCCTTACAGACTGTTCAAATATTTAGGTAAAAACACTCAATCTCAGAGAAGCTGGATACCTACCCAGGGTAAAAGTTACTTGCATTAATTTGAGTGATTCACAGGGATGAGTCCATATGGGGACCAAGTTCAGCAGCATACAGAACCTGGAGCTCACCTATTGCTATGTTTCTGTATAGATAAAATCCATAAATCAATCAATAAATAAAAATAAAATAACACCTGTCTCCCAAAGTCAAGAAGCAGAATTCAGGAGAAGGTAGTACACCATTCCTGAGGGGTTCTACAGTTCTACCTCAGGGCAAAGCTGAGAAGAAAGCTGCTGTTGCTTCAGCAGTACCAGAGTCTTATAAAGACGAAAAGTCAGGTTGTCCCTTACCTAGCATTGACAGCCTGAGAAGTGAACCACTTATTCTGCAATAAGACCTGGCCTGCAAGCAGAAGCCATCATGTGATATTTCATACAGTTGCCTACAAGACCAAGGTAGCACTTCAAAGCAGAAAATTGCTTCCTAAGAAGCAAAGAACTAGGTTGGCACATACAAATAGGAAGCATTACAAAATCACAAGAAAGTAATCCCATTAAGAAGAATTACCACACCCATTAAATAACAGTCAGTACTTAAGATTCCCTGAAGTCATCTTAGTTACAAAAATCATGTATTTAACTATGTCTCAAGTAATGTATTGTATAGAAGGGAAAAGCAGAAAGCATATGGAAAGCTATGCAAAATATAAATATCAAAAGAAGAAATTCAGATTTTTCTTCCAGAAGTTAATGTAACTATATTTTTTCATTCACACACACACAAAAAAAGTTTTTAACACCTTACTTGAAGAACCTTGAGATGTTCAAAGTTATTTTTCGGAACAGATCAATTCGTGCTACAGAACAGATACATCAAAACTCTGCATGTTAAAAGGCAAATTCATCATTGTGTAAACAACTCATTAAAAATGATTTTTTTTTTTTTTATCATTATGTGAACTGATACCAAGTTTACATGTTTTTATTTATCATTAAGTTCGTTCCTGTTCTATTACTACTAGCAAGAGCTGAAGAAACAACACCAGTTAAATGCAGGTGGATTGTTCGTACTGAAATGGGAGAAGGATCCCAGCTGGGTTAATAGCAAATGGAAATCACTCAACAACCTAAAAATTATTGCTTTCTGTTCCCAGGACAGGCCAGTGATGGGGCAACTGAGTATGTATCATATATGTCTGTCACACAATTCTGAAGCGTCAGCTACACAAAACAGAATGTGAACTGGTCTTTCTGCTTAGACTCAAAATGTGTCCAGGCTACAGGAATGGCTTAAGATCAAGAAAACTTTCCATCTGTTCAATAAACAATTAGGCTAAAACTCAATTTATGCAACTGAAATAATAAAACATAAAAAGCCTTTAATTACTACAATTCTGTAGATATATGTATTAGAGAAGACAGCCTAGAGGTGTAAAGGCTCTGTAACCTATCATTTCTGTGCTGTTAATAGTCTGTGGTTGCCATAGACTTTCAGTAAAAACTGAAACTGGTAGTTTCTCCAACTAGTACATATTTTAGAACATTAGGTCAGCATTTAGTACTGCCAGTGTTTATTATAAAATAATCTAAAAATTTTAATATTTAAATATCATTACCAAAACAGCAAACAAAGTTTTCTGGAAGAAAACCAAAAGCTTAAGTTTTTTTGAGGTTTCTTTTCTTTAATGGCTCTTATTCCTAAAGGTAAACCTATAAAAGTACAGATAAATACTCAGCACAACAAAGAGAAACCAAACTACAGAAACAGTGCTGTAAAGAAATATAAAAATCACCAATGAAATAACCAGCTTAAAACTTGCACCACTTTTCTGCCTAGTTCCATTTGCCTTCTTCCCCTTTTGTGTCATACAATCAACTTTTAACAACATGGTCTTGATTTACACAGTGGATGATAGGAGGCAAGTATTGATATAAGCAAATACATGTAGAATATACCAAAATAGTACCTACTGTCCTTATCAACCTTAATATAACTTTAATTGTGCTCATAGAGGCACAATTTAAAGCCAGCAATAGGCAAGGTCACCTCAAATGAAGGATTTCCAGAAAAAGTACAATGAGCAAAGGGGCAAGATGGAGCATACAGCTGTCCTTTAGTGCTTTAATTTTTTAAGCGGTTTGTATTCAGCAAAGATTAGTCAAGAAGAATCTTCACTTGTAGCAGGCTCTTCCCGGTTTAACTGAAGTCATTCATGCTGTCTGCAGGCTACAACTGCTCGCAGATTTTGCAGAGCCAACAATGTATCAATAGTGAACGATTATATTAATTACCTTCTAGATTAATACGTATAGAGTTGGTTTTTTTAGCTGTATTGTTGGATGAAATAAAACCAAGAATTGATGTCATGGTACAGTGCAACTGCTAGGCTTTTCCCATGAAGCTTATTTGACAAGTTACTAAGATATCACAAATGGGCAGGTAAATGCTAACCACCTACCCAAGATGGGTGATGGTGTTTTGCAAGCCATACTGGGGAAAAAAAGATAATTTCATGTACTGAGATCTCTCATTTTAAAAAGGATTTAAACAAGAGGTTTTTTGTTTGTTTGTTTGTTTGTTTTTGTTTTGTTTTGTTTTGTTTTATGAGACTTTTCATCTGAAATAATATAGCTCAATATTAACACGCTAAATAATCTTCTTCCTTCCTACCCTTTCCTCCCCTTTGCTCTTCTTCTATTTAATGCAAATACCCTTGGGAGTGACAAACAGACAATCCAATTTGTTCTGCTTAAGACCAGAAAGAGATCACAAAGTATAGTAGAATTTCTTCCACTACTACTTCAGAAAGTTTCACTGCAGTACTTCCACAACCATTGAGGATGAAAATGTTGTTCAGTACAACTGGGAACAAAAATACAGGATTCCATTTGTTGTCAGCCATGAAATCAAATGCATATTGGTGAAGCATACTAAAACAAATCCACCCTGTATATCAGTAAACTTCATCAACTTATATCGTCAGAGTACCTCTAACACCAGTACCCCCAACATGGAGGCAAATGGAAAGGGATGAAGGAAGACAGTTTTCTTCTCCGCACTTGACTTCAGTGTATATACCCCAGCAAAAATGGCATCATTAATTTCTATTGACAGGAAAACTTATTAAACACCAAAAAATAACAGCAACTAATAAAAGAATTAAGAATTTTAATGTGATAGCCTGAAAAATGTAGGCTGCAGCTTTGATATAAAAACCACTTCAGATTATTAAAAATGAACACTACAGCTGGGTTATTCAGCATTATACTGCAAGCTTTTTCTTCTCCTGAAAGGCTATCACAAATTTTCCACTGAATGATATAAGAAATTTATACAGTAGTATTATTTTATCAAGAGGATATTTTCCTAATTTTACAAACAGAAAAACTTGATGAAAGTGTTGATGTTAACTGATCCTAAGTGCAAAATATATATATATATATATATATATATATATATATTATAAGTTATGCTGCTTAATGCTGAGTCTTAGCAAGACATTTTCATCTGCAATACTTAAATTCGCTATAAGGAGATGAACATAAGATACATAAAGAACCATGTCAAGATTGTTAACCATAGCACCACTTTGCTACTTTATTCCCTACTTTCAAGTTGTCCTTAAAAAATTATCAATATTTAAATTGATTTTTGAATGAAAAAAAAATATATTCTGTTATCCTTCAGTAATCTTTGAAGGTTAAAGCCAAGTTTTAAAGACATCTATGTACTGTTGTATTGGACTCTATTCAGACTGCAATTTGACTGAGGAAGGCTTCCAAATGACAAAACTGACATTGCGCTAATGCTATCATCTCCAAGGGTTTAGCTCAGGCACCAAAGTGATGTCAAGGACAGATCAACATCTGAGATAACCCACAAAATGATTCCTCACAAAATGATTCAGAGTATATAAACAGGTCTAACTGGTTCATTTAAAAAACATTGTGTAAAGGATGGCACTAATTTGACCACCTCTATTAATTCTACTCTGTACCATTGTTAATTCATTTAAAAGCATACTGAAAATTTTCTTCTAGTTATATCCTCTCAAAGGAAAGAACCAGTGTGATCCTTACAGATGTCACCCAACACAAGTGCAACCGAGGCAATAAAAAATCCAAGTGACTCTAATCTACACAACATAGTGTCAGGGGCTCTGTCAAAAAAAAAAAAGGCATTGCTAAATATTGGTCAGTCCTAATTTAGAACTCAGAGAAGGTTTTTTTGTTGTTGCTGTTGGTTTTTGTTTGTTTGTTTTTGGTGGGAGGAGGGACTGATTTTTTTTATTTCTGGGTGGATCCTGCATTCAAATAGGTACATAAATCTGCTAGGCAAAAATATAATACAAATATTATGAACAAGTTAATGCCTATACTAGGGGAAATAGGAGTAAAAAGAAATAAGAAAAATTCATTGGACCGCCTGTTAAAATATCCTTTTCTTCATAATCATAGTTCTTTAAAATGCACACCTATCAAGTCAGGCCATAATAGGCTTCTTCCCACCCCCAAAAGAATTTACTGAGCTTAGTGGTAAAAAGTAATACAGGAATGGAAGAAAACATTAGAGAAGTTATGTTAAAAACATTAGAGAAGCAGAGCAGTTCAAATAGATTGAATTAGGGATAAATTTTAAGATCAATCGCATTTCAATATAAAATACGAAATGCTAGCTATAATGCAACTGGCTGCATGTTAATTATTATCTTTCATCCATTTGGATTTATTTATTGTTAATTTCTCATTAGAATTCAAGCTTTAAAACAAGGACACTAGAGAAGAAATTTTAAAGAAATTTTTACATGTGTGTCCTAACATGATCATAGTGAACATTTTTGTACTCCATTTTAAACAGTTATCTCTACATCTATCCTGTTCTACAGATGTGTTACATAGATGGATACAAAATACTGAGGGGTTTTGAATGACATGTAAAACCCATAAACAAACAGGACTCAACTATCCAAAGGCTACTTCTACTACACAGCCCCCAAACTCTGGGAGAATGAAAAACAAAATAAGTAGCATATCTCTGTATTTCTACCCCATCAGCAGACCAAGAAATCCTCCAGAAGGAAGGTTGCAGCTCAACGGCATGCTGTCTTCAGTGATGACACCAGTTTAAGATGTTATGGTCTTTCGACCTTCCTTCCAGTATTTTTTTTCAGGCCTGCATGCACTGCACATCGCCTGCCAGATATGCTAGTACAGCTGAGGAAGTGACACAGAAGCGGAAACAAGCAGTCAGTGATGATAGAGGGAATATTTCCAGTGAACACTGCTGCCAAAAAAATGATATATAAAACATTACTTCCCAAGTTTGTATCTGTGAGTTTCATAGAATCTAGGCTTAAGCTTCTCTAAAGAGAAGCAACAAAACATGCAGGCAATCCAGCTTCCACAGCTAATACTCCATTTTTGTATCAAGCTTAAAATTTAATATAGAAGCAGCTAGTTTATTTAACTACTAAATCAAAAGGAAATAAACATTAATAGGAAAACTATTCTGTTTACCCTTCCTCCACCAAAACCAAAGACAGTTTTACAGTAGTAAAACCAACCTTTTGCATTAAGTAGAAGTCCACGTTTACATATATATATATATACATGTATATATACACACACACACACACCATGTATACATAAATGACTGCATTTGAAAAAGGGTGAAAAAAAAAATAAATGAGGGTTGTCCTTAGGCCCAAAAGCTAACAATAACTACATGCTGGCATGTCACCACAGATGCAGGTTCAAGAATTTTAAGTTGAGCAAGTAGACCGAATTGCTAACAACATGTATTCCAAAAAATAGTACATCTTGGGATTTATTTTTTTTAACCTATAATTAATTAAAATTCTCTAACATTGGTTTCACATAGACATTTGCCTGGTTTAGATCTGCTGTGGACTCATGATGTGACCTCAATGGACAAATCAATGAAGAGTTTCACAGCAAACGCTTAAGATTAATTTGAGATAGCCATGTATTTCAACTTCAAGAAGGCAAATGCGCAATAAGAAAGTTTTCCATTAAAGAGAAGGAACCACATGAATGTAAATTCAAGTGTACAATCATGAATATTAGGTTAAATAAATTAAGAAGCAGTGAAGGGGAAAGAGGCCAGTGAAACACATTGTCTTTAATGATAAGACCATTAGAAACAAAATATTTCAGTTAGAAGCATGTGATTAAAACTGTGGTGTTTCATTCAGGAAACATTTATCTCCTGAATATGGAGATAAATTCAAAATATTAGGCTATAAAATAATCTGGAGAAGGAGAAACAATAAAGTACATGAAGACCAAGTAACAAAGTTATCATCAATACAGCAAAAGAATGAAAGAAAATGAAGATTAAAAAATGAAAGGTACAGTAGGTCACCACATTTTAATAGGCACTGATGGGAACAACTGTTTCTATATTGTCTTAATTTATCACAAGTCTTGTGAATTTTTTCTCTGTATCATCATCATCCTTTTAACTTACACAAGAATTAAAAGCTGTCAACAGGCTGATGAGCCAACTGTGAATTCTGAAAGGCAGCTTCTACCAGAAAAATACTCTGGTACCGAAAACTTCTTGTGAGGAAAGGTAGCTTTACTTACCCCACCATCAGTCCCACTCTGCCTTTTTACAATTTAAATACTCAGAGCAAACAAAGAACGCGAAGAACAAAGAAAGTAGCAGTCATTTGAATATGTCCAGGCAGGACAGCAATACTAGTGAGCTACTTAGGATTACTGCTAGAGGTGCTGGCTTGTTATCATCCCAGTAAGAAAGACACAAGCTCTGTAAACCACCTCTCAAATGCTATTTGTTGGAGCTAACACTATAAGGAGAAATGGGATCATGTAGATAATCCTCAGATGCTGGGAGCCGTGCAGCACGCAGCAGGCCTCAAACCCAAGTGCAGCACACTGTGCAGCTCCCAGCCCTGGAAAGGTTGCCCTGTTTCCTTCCATCAAACTCCTGTAGGATTTTCTTCAAAGAAACAATTCTATTCATTGTTTCTCCTTACAAATAAACAGGATATTCACATGAGAACTTGTTGTGGCACCTTTGGAAAGAGGCAAGGCCAACACAGGCAGCATAACCACTGGTGCTGAGCAGGGCTGCAGGCAACCTCCCCACTGCAATGCACTGGTGGCCTTCAGCCCACAACTGAGGCATACATGCATGAGCAGGGACTGACGGCTACACCATATGTGAGGCACGGCACAGCACAGGCCTGGCATTACTCACATCAACTGCTATGTGGAACACTAACTCCCGGATGGAGAACATGCCATCTGGATAGGATAGCTACACTTGGTCAGACAGGCAACACTACCCAGTGAGCCACCCTTTGCCTTCAGACTATGTGACAACAAGGAAAATTCATCAGTGTAGGCCCCTTCAGACTGAGATGAACTTGATGTGCCACCACCACAAAGTTATCACCATGGCTCACTTCTACACTTTGAGTATCACATGGTTCAGATGCACCAAAAGTCTTCGATCTTGTCACAAACTAACAGCCTCCTCTCCTTATTTCAGTGTTGAGCAGAATTGCCAAAAATAATCCCATAATGGTTTTTACTGTTTCTATTTGACATATCAGCAAAACAAGTCTCCTACTCACCCTGCTCCTCAGACATATTTTATCAAATTTCACAAGGAAAACCCTTCTGTTTTACAGGAACCCACAATATGTCATTGGAAACACTGTCCTTAGCTGTCCCTAAGGATTGGAGACTCATCTAGAGTTCAGCAGGAGATCCCCTTTACAGAATATAAATGTTTCAGTTCAGGTTCTGAAAATAATTTTATTAGATGAAACAAAGAAAATTTGTTTGTACTTAAACTGTTTTACAACATTCAAGAACCTTCTAGTACTCAAAACCATCAAAAGTACAAGCACACCAAGATGACATAAAAGCTATGCAGAAAGTCTATACAGAGCTCCTTTCAAAGAATAAAGTTTTCAGCTCAAATCAAGCAAGAAGTCTGATGGAAATGGAATATGCACTCGACTGGATGCAACAGTCCATAGTGGAGTCAGCATATGAACAAGTAGTTTTTAACATAAGAAGAGACAACTGTGCATTTTTTCTGCATGTGGAATAGCAAAGCTTTTACCTGAATTAAATATTAATAATTCTCACGATGTAAATTTTCTGATACAGATTTTTCATCTTTTTCTGTTCCCGTTGTGCTTTGTTTGGAAATATTTTTTTTCATAGCAGCAATAAAAACAAACAAACAGTTTATTATGATAACATAACCATAAGGCTTTTAAGAAAGCCTTAACTGTGGTTAAAGCTTCTGCAAGTGAAATCACATCTCCAGTAAGTACAACTGAGAATAGATGACAAATTCCAAATACAGTATCTATGGCAAAAACAACAAAAATCCAACAGGAGTAGAGAGAAAATGCAAGTCATACTTGCAAATCTTTTCGGTATATAAACATGCAAGCTGACTGATTGAGTAGGCTGGATAGTTCCCTCTTTTCAGAATACTGATGAAATTTTCATTATGCTGAAGAGTTTCGTTATGCTGAAGAGACAACATTACTTGTGTATACTATAATTTGCCTAGAATACTAGAAAGTAGAATGCTGTTTCTGAAATTCTAGGTCCATTCTTTCAGTTTTATACACTTTTTTTCAAACTTTATTATTATTATTTTTAAATGAGGAAGGCAGGGAAGAAGAGAAATTAGCTTGTTATTCCTGTAATTTTTGAAGAATTCGCACTCTTGAGACAGTTATTTGTCCTTGAAGATATAGCCTAGAAACTTTTTTGGCCACCCTATATTCTCCCAAAATTTAATTACAGAAACAAACACAGAACATAGCCAAAAGACCAAGATCCCTTTCGGTCACCTCTGAAGTTTTTATATGGATACTTTTTTTTTATTATTATTATTTTTAATAAATCTTCAGTACCATAAATTAGGGAAGCAACTGTTACCTCAATAAATAGAAGCAAAAGGAGAGAACAGAACTGAGTCACAGGAGCATAGGTATGCATGCACACAAAGCCATCATTAATTAAGATATGCCTGACTGATAGCAATGCAGTCATTCTCGAATACATGGTTTCTCAAGACTAGCATGCGCTTTTGGAACCTGGGTAGCCTTCTCCATAGCTCTGCCCCGTTGGCGTTGATTATGTATGATTAATGGTTTAAAGGAATAAAAAGAGAAAGGTCAACTTCTGAGTTCAAAACAGAGCAACTACACGGGGAGTAATTAAGATACTTGTGTAAGCATGATTAATAAGCACAAACTGGCACACTGTGCTGTAAACAAGATGCAACCAGATGGTTAGGATGAAAAGGATTTTTCCTAAAAAGCAATTTTTCAATGCCTTGAAAGTTGGCTTATTTTCCTCTCTCTAAGTCTTACACAACTCATTATCTACACATCCTAAAAGAAAGAAAGAAATAGTAACCCCTTCAACATTCACTCTTCCCGGCTTTTTTCATACAGATAACTACAGTTTGCATGTAAATGGATTCAACTCATCTTTGTTTAACGTTGCCTTTTATGTCGAGTTTCATGAATTGCTAAGCCTGACAAGGTTCACTGGGAGTCTTTTAACTCCCACCCACAAGTTCTCCCCGGCTGTCATGTGACTGGCAGTACAGAGGGATCAGCAATGGCATTTATGGGGAAAGCTGGAAGACAGGTGTCAGAACGGTCCAGCAGGCAAACCGAACGAACACTAATCAGCTCTGGTGTTCTTTTACAATCCATATCTAATTCACAAGTTTCATTCTTTCTGAAAAACAATTACTAGGTTTTGAAGTTCATTGTGCATTTACTCAACTGTCTCTTCACATTAATGTAAGTGGGAACAAGAAAAAAAGAGTCAGCAGGGAAGGGACATCAAAAGATCTTAGAGCGGATGAAGGCTTTATTTTAAAGTAATATAATTACAGATGAGCATAATGTTTTACAATAAATTTAAATGTAGAGTTACATCCTTATGTGATAGAAAAATATTGGTTGGTTGTCTCTCGAACTGAAACTCCGGTACATACAAAAGACTTCGCTGAGAGAAGAAAATAAACAAAAAAGTCTCATTGCAACATCAAAGGGCAACAGTGAGATATTAAGGCAACAGTGAGAACAACAGAATCAGTACCGGGTGTAAAGTATCTACAATCATGGGACTTGTATCTGAGCCATAATCACAAAAAATTACAACTAATATTTTGCGCATTTCAAATTTTTCTCAGTTCAACATATTTATTCTCCAAAGATAAATTTTGACTCACCTACATTAAAAAAAGAAAGCACAAAAAGCAAAACAAACAAACAAAAAAAAATCACCGACCACCAAACCCATAAACCAGAGAAACCCTCTACATTCCCTATTGACAAATCCTCTTAAAGTTTGAGTATATAATCTGGTAAAGCCTCAGCTAATCTTCATTGGCTGTAGTGTTACTGACTCCAATATTGGGAAATTTGCTTTTGTGTTATATAATGTTAGGAGACATTTTAAACTCAGACATATTTTCAGATAAAATACAGATTTCTTAGGCACTTCACTTGCACTCCCACAAGATGCTATAAGCACACAGTATCTGCTTTGCAAATAATCCTTTTCCTCCATATAAATTAACAACCCTTCAAGAACTTCCCTACAGAAGAGGAGGATTTGGTAAGGAAAACAAAAAACGGCCTACACATCAGGAACTCATTGTAAAACCATTCCGTTGTTTATCAGTATTGTTGACATTTTTTCAACTCTAATATAGAAAACTTCTTTATAAAGAAGTCACATATTGAAATACATGTTTCCGTTAGAAACTCTATGCAAGATTAAAGTGTTAAGTGATTTAGAAGTTTTCTTATTATCTGAATTGTATTTCTGGCAAAAGGACAGTCACACATCTAGAGATACAAGAGTATCTGAACTTCTTATCAATTAACTACAGAGAAAGGAAAATTATTGCTTACTTCCACGTAAGCAATTTTGGCACCTGAAAAGCAGCATGGTATGTAAACAGCCTTCCCTTTTTCACTGAGAACAGTCTTTCCATTTCTAGTAAGACAAGCCTGTGTCAATCTTGATTTTTACCACCACCCATTAAATAACTCTTCCTGGACAGGCAGTTATCATGAAATAGTCATGATAAAGTCAACATATAGTTTGCTAACATACTGCAGCTTTGAGGTAGGTAAAGGAAAATGTTATTATGTTAGGATGACCATGGACAGGCTAGCACTGCTAAGGACACTTCACTTGTCTTAAATATCCATAGCTTAGAAATGGGCTTAATTTAAAACCAGATAATTATGCTGCCAAGGGTTTGGCAGTGGAATGATTAAAGCAACTCATCTCCAGATATTCTAGTCTCAGAGTTTTCAAATTCACTTTGCAAAAGCAATAAAAATTATTATTGATTGTGTCTGGAACTACTGTTAGGATAAGTCTCAGGAGCCTAAACAACTCTGTTGAAAAAAACAAGCTCATGTGAAATGTGCTGCCATTAATATTTGTGTTATTAGTTTATATGGGATGAGTCAGCCTATGGCTTCATTCCACAATCAATCATTCTCATATTGTGTTCGTTGTGTTGTTTTTTTTTTTCTGTCAATAGTAACAACAAAAATGAGTAAACAGACAAATCAGCATAGATGTTACTTGTCCATGCCAGAAGAAAGTGGGATAAATTATTTTGTGTGACATACATCCTACATATTGAGAGCTTTATCTCATAGTGATTTCCTACTTCTCCACAGAGCATCTTTGATTACAGTTCTCTTAAAACAAATATATATTCAATGCTGATTAGTAATTTTCCATGAGTAATTTTTTTCTTCCTTCTTTTTAAACCACACCGCATGCTGTCCAATTTATATACTACACAGAAGGCTTGGAGTTCCAAAAACGGAAAGCCAAAATGAGACAGATATCCAGACTCCACCGTTTAATGATCTTTCAGCTAAAAGTTCCAAGGTTTCACTGAAATACAAAACTGTATCAAATTTAGGCAAGTGTTTAAACATGCAAAGCAACACAATTATATTATCATTAACGCTTAGTTCTCTCTCACAAACTCATGTCTGAATAGAAGTAAATCAACTTTAAGTCTGAACTTTAGCCTAAGAAAGACTCATCTCTCAAGGGAAACTTGACAAAGCTTTAAACTGTCCCAGATTAATTAATCTAAATATAAATACTGTGCAAAACAATATTATATGCATGAAGAAGTTGCCTCTGCAACAAATTGAGCTCCTAGACTCCAGTACACTCTGAACACACACTTCAAGTCTCATCCATAACACCACAGAGTCCAGTTAGACAAATCTTGTGTTTATTTTGAGTTGATCAGTGTTTCTTTCCTTAGCATAATAAACTAAATATTAATGTTATCCTTAATAACATAATATTAATACAATTAAACAAAAAAAATAAGACTAGCACCTCTATTTTGTATATTATTTTGCAAGGGAGTGATATCAGAGAGTGCTCTTTTCACCAGCTGTGAAATGCTGCAAGAGGACAACTGTATATTTCTATTTATTCTTGGTGTCTAGCAAGACATTCCCAATAACATCTGTGATTTCTCAACAGCTTAAGAGGAGAAAAATTATCCAGTTAAACTGAGAAACAATCACAAACCAAAAGCCATGTGAGTGTACTGGGGAAATTGGCATCATAAAGCATTGTGGTGCAAAGGTCCTATTTCCGATTACAATGCACACTACGGCCAAACACATCACAAGTTTTCCGGTCTGAAAAGCAAAATAGCAGGTCACTGTAGTCTATTTTGTCTTTCTAAACCAGTCCTACCCTGGCAGCATCTCTGGTTCGAGTTAATTGTGAGTGACTTTAGGCATCAGGACAATGCTGTTCCACACATCAACAAAACTGAGAACTGACAGGTAGACTACAAACAATGACAATCACCAGGCAGCAACTAGGTTAGCATTGTTATTTATTTATTTTTGGAGGCCCTAGAGGCATAGAAACTAGTGCACAAACTACAATGAAACATGCAGATAGAGTCCATACGGTCAAGCTACCCTAGCTTCCAAATAAGACTCTACCAGTATGCAAAGATGTCACTGTGTGATATCAATAACATTGATAACCAACAAAGTTTTTGCCAGTAACAACCTTTAATCATCTTTGTCTCACTGTTTTGAAGTGATATATTTCAAAAATGTCAAAACCCTCGGTGAAATGTGGTACTAAAATGAATAGTCTGTTTGCTTTCCCTATTGATATACCAGGTTTCAGACTGTCAAAGTGCTTTTAGTTGTAAAAGAAGAAGTACAAAGTTGTTTTGACAACTACAAAAAGATTTATCAGTTACATGTACTTGCTGAAGTATCTAGATTCTCTAAGCGAAAATGTGTATGTAAAGTTCTTAATACTAAAAGTTGTCAAGTGAATATTAACATACTAATGTTGCAAACAAGATAAACTTTGAAGTCTGATACGATATAGCTTATTTCCATGAGCTATGTGCATGTTCCTTAACAACGCTACATTAATTTTCTGTTTGCTTTGCTTTTAGTTGGTATAGATTTGTTTTTTCCCGTGCTTGCAAAAATTTAGTTTCTCTGTGTTGAGAAGCAGATGCATTCCTCACTTTAAAAACATTTGTGTGTAACATACCTAATACGTATAGGTATATAGAAAAATACACATACATAAAGAATATATCATATTTGTATTCTCTATCTCTCTCATGTACCTCACTTGAGCCAACATTAGGGAGAAAAAGCACAAACAAACTCACTCCTGAAAGGATTAGATTTCAACTTTACACCACTGTATTATCATTATTAACAAAACAGGACTCTACCGCATCTCATCTAAATCCCTTGCAAGCCAGAAGACAGGGATATTTGCGTCTGGTATATTGTTGAGATAGCAAGTAAGAAAGAAAACCAAAACAAATAAACAAGCAACAACAAGTTCCCTTACTACTATTCATATTTACTATTAAAATAAATAGTTTGAATAAACAATGCATACAGCTTTCCATTCTTTCTTGAGCCTAAATTAAAGAATATTAGTCAGCCTTATTGGGATATTCCTGAAAAATTTTAAGTTCCTGCTATTTTACGTTTGCCTGTAAGCTCTTATGTAAATAGATTTCAACAAGTATTCAGCATTCATAGTGAAAAATAGGAGAGGTAGACATTAGTAAGCAAATTAAAATTATGATTTAAAATTAATTTTCCTAAAACATACAGGAAAACGGTACTACTACTTTTTGACAGATAGGTTCAGTTTAATACTTGTAATTTTTATCAGCTAAATATTTATGACTGTTTATCAGAGTCCATTTTATCAATTATTCTGGGTGCAATTATTATTATAAATATGCTGATAAACCTTCAATATTTAAGCATACTACTTTGAGGATTTCATTGAAATATTCATTAATTGGTGCCTTTGGCTGATGGGAGTTCCTTGACCATAAATGAGCATTATCAAGCATTGCTCCACATGGATTCTCTAACATATATGCGCTTTTCAGAAGCATCATCCCTAGATAAACACCAAATATGTTTAGCCCACTGTTACTTTTTCTTTATCTGTTACAAATCAAACTGAACTTGAAGTTTTACCCTCTATAACAAATCAATATGACTGACAATTAGTACTTCCTGAAATACATTAAACAGTGAAGACAGCTAATAAAGCATAGAAAAACTACTGCAGGTTTTCTCCCTTTCCTATCCCATGTAAAGCATGTATGTCTATAATCTAATGAATTCTGAACTTGTGTCAGCTCAATAGGGAGCTCATTCTTTTATCTTTACCTGGATTAGTGACTAAAATTGAACTGTTTTCCAATATCCCAAAACAGATGTCGTATGTATCTTGTCTCAGTCTTAATGTAACACCATTAATTCTAGAAGCAGCTAATAATATAATCCCTAATAGAACAATTGCAATAATGCTGCTGTTATTTTGTCCAAATTAATTGTATAGTGAAAATATACAAGATTTGTATGGATTGATCATGAAGAGACCTCAGTGCTCTACACAGATTAAATTATTTGACTCCACAAAATACACTATTACATACCTTTAAAAGACAGCAAATGCTAGGAATAATTATATTTAGATAATTACAACAGATAATATTTTTTCTTAAATATCTTGACATCTCAAAGTTTATTGCTCACAACTACAAAAATTTTATTTAAAACATAAATTGACCTTCCTTTCCTCAATCTCAGCAGAAAAATACAATTTTCTTGAATATGCCCCATAAATGTACTTTAAGTGACCTCTCCATAATATGGAGAATAAAGAGGAGGAGAAAAAGGAGAAAAGGTGAAAAAGTTGGAAAAATCTGTAATGTCTTTCCCTATATTTTGGATCTCCACAGAATCCTATCTAGCCCCTCTGATGAATGCTGAACAAACTTTAGAAAAGAACCTTATTCACTCAGGTTCATTCCATTCTCCAGAAAGAGTTCAGAAGCAGAGACACAAGACTGGAATTTCTAATTCTCTGAATATGCCACTCATAGCAAATAAGATTGATCCTAAACATGTTTTTGGGGGGTATAATGCAAAAATGTTACAACTGCCCCAAACATATCTGAGTTGAGTGACACATAGCAAGAAAGCTAAAATTACCTGTGGTTTAGCAGCAGTAACCAGTCACAAGCTTAAGAACCCCTTTCTTTTTAAGAGACTAATTAATTCTTTTAAGTCACCAGTTCTTTTCCACAGAAAAAACATCCCTATGTGTTCCAGTTCCAAAAAAATTTTTACTGAGTTCTTCAAGCTCATCAGCCTTGTTATTACTCACTACTCTTTGTAGTAGCTTGTACTGACTAAAGGCTAAGTTAATTCTCTTCTTCCCACCATTATAGACAGAGATCCCAGTTTGGGCTGATATTAAGCAGTCCTCTCAACAGGAAACAGAAGATAGACTTCTACACCTGAACTTATGAATAAAGCTCCAGGTGGAAGCTCTACTAATCTAAGAAACTGAAACACCTGGAACAGAAAAATCATTTACCATTTTTGAGTGACTTCAGATGTGGTAGAAGGATGGGATGGGGATCCTGATTTGCTGCTGAAAGGCAAAACTTAACAATAGCCTATTTCAGTAATTTGCTTTCTCGCAAGACTGTAGTATGTACTGAAAGCCCGAAGATGATCAGCTCAAAGAGATGTTAGATCTCCTCTTCTGTACTGTAGAATAGCTTTTAGCTGACTGAAATGCAAGTCTGAAGCAATAGGAAATTCACATGAGTAACTCTGACCTCATTTTTAAAAAGGGGAGGGAGGGGGCGAAGGGGCTGTATGGAAATACTTCCAAAAGGGTCTATGTTTCACTGTCTTTTCCCAGAGACAATGAAATCTGAAATGTTACCTTTATGGACAGCAGCAAAAAGAGCAAGAGTACTTTCCAATTAGTTGGAAGGGAAAACATAATTAAGAGCTTACAGTTTTAAGAATAGTGTCCTGAAGTAGCAGTTCCGTGGCTGTTCCTTAGAAAAGTCACTGCAGCGTGGCTGACCAGTGGTTCTATCTGAGATGCAGACAATTAAAACTTGTCCTTCCACTCCACTAACAGTCCTCAGCCACAGCTTCTTTGAGAATTATCAAAGGCTGCTGCTCAAATAAGTAGGATCAACCTTCAATGTTTCCCTTAATCCACAGGCATGCCTATAGTTAACTGTAGGAAGGCACATATCTCACTAATCACATAACATCAAAATTGTTTAGACAGACTTTGGCAAAGTTACCAAAATCGCTAATGGTATCACCCACCCCTCCCAAAAGAAGGAGGAAAATGTTAACATCTAGTTAGTCGGCTGAATATGAGCCAGCAGTGTGCTCAGGTGGCCAAGAAGGCCAACGGCATCCTGGCTTGCATAAGAAACAGTGTGGCCAGCAGGGCTAGGGAGGTGATCGTCCCCCTGTACTCGGCTCTGGTGAGGCCGCACCTCGAGTAGTGTGTTCAGTTTTGGGCCCCTCGCTACAAGGACATCGAGGTGCTTGAGTGGGTCCAGAGAAGGGTGACGAAGCTGGTGAGGGACCTGGAGAACAAGTCCTACGAGGAGCGGCTGAGGGAGCTGGGCTTGTTCAGCCTGGAGAAAAGGAGGCTCAGGGGTGACCTTATAGCTCTTTACAGATACCTTAAAGGAGGCTGTAGGGAGGTGGGGGTTGGTCTATTCTCCCACGTGCCTGGTGACAGGATGAGGGGGAATGGGCTTAAGTTGTGCCAGGGGAGTTTTAGGCTGGATGTTAGGAAGAACTTCTTTATCGAAAGGGTTGTTAAGCATTGGAACAGGCTGCCCAGGGAAGTGGTGGAGTCACCATCCCTGGAAGTCTTTAGAAGACGTTTAGATGTAGAGCTTAGGGATATGGTTTAGTGGGGACTGTTAGCGTTAGGTCAGAGGTTGGACTCGATGATCTTGAGGTCTCTTCCAACCTAGAAATTCTGTGATTGTGATCTTTATCTTGAAATCCAAAATACATGGGCAAAGATCCCAGCAGAAAAAGGAAGTGTGCATCACTGTATCATATGAAGTAGAACTCACCTGACCACACAAGATAACAGCCATCCTAAACCACAGGCAGCTTCAAGTGACTACAGGAAGACAAAGAAGCTACCAAAGAAGCAGGCATCTAGGAACAGCAGAGAATTTCGTAAAAAAGAAAATTCCACACATTAAACCAAATCTGCAAAATTACAGAAACTGTTGGTAGCGCTCCTTTATGTTTGGGACATTAAAACAGCAGTAGGATTAGCTGGATTGGATAAGCAATTCTCTGCCTAATAATATTTGAAAGAAAAAGTACTTTTAAGATCTGCATCTCTAGCAAGAAAAGTCATAGAACTCTTTTGGGTTGTTGTTTAAAACAGATAAGCGCTTAAGTGACATGAAAGGACAGATGTGGTCAAGTAAAAACTCTTTTTGCCCATTTGTGACTTCTCTTGTGTTAAGCTTATTGCAGTATCTCCTATCCTTGTTTGTATAAATAAAATTAATGAGACCATATCCTTTGATAACAACCAATGGAAGACAGATTAGACTCCAGTCCAACTAATTTTCACTTTTCAAGGCATGATTGATATTTGTCGTTATCCCCTCAATGTTTATTACAATTTAAAATTAAGTTATAGGTTATGCCGCTTATAAGCACACAAAGGTGGTATATACAGCTAATCTTCTGTCTTAGCAAAGTATATCAGAACAGCAAAGTTCATCAGAACAGCAGTTAGACAAGAGGATGATCATTTTCCAGCCAGTACATTCTTTTTTAAATGCCAGGTGAAAGCAGCAGGAATTATCTTGAAGGAAGAAGAGTGGGTCAGGAGCTCATCTGAGGCGACCATTTATTTCAGTAGGATTCAGGTTGGAAAGCCACAGGACTCATCCCAGCCCTCAGCTGATGAAGGCTTGTTTGTCAGATCATCAAATGGTTACCACTTGCTATTCTTAAGGCAGGTATTACAAGACACAGCATACAAGAAAACTAGAAGAATAACCATATCTTATTCCACGTTCTCAGCCATTGCCCATTGAGGCCAGCTCTCCCAACAGCTTCATCTGTGATTCTACAACTACCTGAACTACTCACTTCTGCTTTCCAACCCCAGTGCGCTGCTGCCTGACTGGTGTCTGAAGAAAAGCAGGTCTCCCTCTGCAGCTTGAGCTCCCACTCCCTGATGCCACCAGACTTGACACTGCCTGTTCTTCAAGCAGATTGTATGCTGAGGACGGTCTGACGTCATACTGCAGCCTTTCTGCAGAGGCTCTTTCCTCTCACTGAAGCCAGAGCCTTAGTGGGGCGGGCCGGGCTGTGACAGCCTTCATGAGCTGTGGTTGCTTCCCTGGGCTGAAGCTGACTAAAAGTAACAAAGTTAGTTAGGGAGACTGTACAACACATGTACTGACATTCGGTTTCCATAGGTAACAACCTAAAAATACATGCTTTATTTCCTCATAAGGAAAAAAAAGAAAAGCCTCAGAGAAGTACACCATAATTACCTTAAAAGAATTAGTACAATAGTACAATAGGTGTCTATGTTCACAAAGCAAAGCTATTGTCAGAAGCAGAAATCTGTGCATAGAAGTAACGTGCTGTTCTTTGAGGATGCATGACTACTGCTGATACTGATGTCATTTATTTATACTTATTGTTTGGACAAAGCATGGATTCACCTTGGGAACCGTATGCCACCTAAAGTTGCCTTCTACAACTCAAAACAACCTCTCATTATCTAAAACCTTCTGGTATCATGACAAACAAACAAAAAGCAAGGCTTCTCTTCCCTTATCCAGTTCAGGAAAAGGACAAAATAAATGCCTCTCTTCACAACTTTTAGATCAGCTGTAGATTCTTTTCTTCAACCATCTCTTATTAGGGAAATAGCTGTTATTAATGCCATCTCAAACAAAGTCAAGTCAAATGAGATTTACCAAAAGACTACCACACAGATTTCTCAGAAGCAACTGAGCAATTAAAATCTTTCTAGCTTACAAAAAACAAACAAACATCATAGCTACTTCTAAAATGTAGGATTTTTTTTTTACCTCCAAGCTCGAAAAAGCAGAAGACATCTCTTATGAATCCTTCTATTCATTCCTGTTTTCTGTTACTGGAGTCTTCTCTATAACCACGAGAACGGCATACAACATCAAAATAGAGTTTAAATTTAGTGCAACCTAGAAAACTCAGATTTTACTATAAAATGGGAATATAGAATTTGTCCCCTTAAAAAAAAAAAAAAAGCCCAGAGTGTAAAATCATCTTTATTACATAAACATTAAAATTGTAAATAGCTCTCTAGGTTAAATTAAAATTACAAAGATTATTTTGCACCTCTGGATTTAATGCCTGCACACTGGTATTGAGATGTATATTAAGATCTTCTCGTGTCATGTTTCAGTGAGTTTAGCTTGTACATTCAACATACTACCCTTCAGAAGCTAATTCCCTAAGCCCTAGCATAGAGTTTAGTTCGTTATGTAATGCTAATCCACAGAAGTTGTGTCCTACCTAAAGAAAGCAAATTTAATTTCTGTTTTATCATAGGGGGAAATGTATCACTACAGCAGAGCCATGACTTTAGTATGGACTCAGGGGAGGTCAGTTACAGAGGCTGGAATAAAATCAAGCTGACTCTTTGTTCAGTGACCCAAACATTTCTCAGTACTCATGCTTACTTCCACTCATCCACTCTCACTCAAGTGTTTGGATTTGTAGAAAAAACATTTCTGCATACACATCCAGTCAATTTGATCTGCTCTTACCAAATAGAAATGAAAGGTTTTATTCCTGACAGCACTTTGCTATGTAAACATTGGTCTAAACCAAAAGTTTAAATGAGAGCTCCTCCAAATTCAAGTTTGTTGCTTAAGAGACAACACACTGTAGGAAGAATTTCGTTAAGAATAGAAAATATACAAAATCAATAGCTTCCCCACATGGAAAATGTAAACCAAGTACATTTAGAGAGCAAAAAGATTTTGTTTTCTTATATTTATTTTAAATACAAGTATCTATAGGAAAAAAGTATCATTTTTGTTTCAAAGGTTTTCAAATCTTTCTTGCACAAAACATGAACGTCAAGCACAAAATGAAAAAGAAGGATAAGTTTCTTCAGAGATGAGTTTTATTCAAGACAAAAATAATGTAAATATCTAATTAATATAATTTCTGGGTCTTAAATTAAAAAGAACCTAATCTATGAGGTTAACAGAGGAGGCAATATAATACATTAAATGTTAAAAAGCAAACAGTTTTGAAGTGGTCTCAACAAGAAAATGATAATTTTTTACAAGGATGTGGTCAAACATAAGATGCATGCTTGAAAACAGTACAAAGGCAGAAGTAAAGTTTACAACCAAAAGGTAACCCAGATCTCCTTGTCCAGCCCCGGTCTCAAAATAAAACAGTAGTGATGCCATGCACCCAACAAATGAACAGTGGAGCTAGGCACCAACAAATGGAAAAATGGGACTAAGTCAAAAGACAACAGAACTGTAATGTATAGATTCATTTTGAAGACTTATTCAGACTGATGGTATGAGCAAATAGTGAGGTCCAGATGGAGCAGACATCTGGAGTAAACACTTGATGCCAAGGACCTAATGTCCAAACTTAAATGCATTTTCAAAGGTTTTAATCTGTATGTGATGTGATGTGTTTCCATGGACTGAATGCTTGTCAGAAGGTAGAGCACATCAGGTGTGCCTCTGGAGAACATCCTCCAGTTCCATCTCATTAGAAAAGAATCCAGACTGTTCAGAGCAAAATGCAATTCGAGAAATGGGTAAGAGCAGAAAAGGTGCTTCAAAAGCATATCCAGACTAAAAGAACAATGCAGGCACATCCTAAAAGTCACAGACACCAAGAGCAATATTATTCCTCTGGACTAGACATGACTAAGGGTCTGAATCAAGTGTTTGACAATGGAAACAAAGTACAAATATTGATTGGTAAAACAATCATGTACTTAGGACTGCTTCTCCATACAATCTTGTTTGAAAGATAAGGATCAAGTCATAGTTCAATATATAAAGGTATTCCAGACGTAATATGAATATTGGATGGTAAAACAATACTTCATCATCCAGAGAAGTACAGTTTGGAATTTAATGCCTGTTTTTCTCTGTTACAAAGAAATTTGGAAACTTTTACATCTTCATTAAGAATAAAATCTTAAAAAGGCATTCCAGGTGGTGATTTGTAGTTCTGAATGGAACTATGAAGTTGAGTAGGAAGAATCTGTACATAAATTCCATTAAGCTACTAATTAGCAGTTTCTTAAACTATAAACACATTGACTCTATGACTATTAGGAAAATTACAAGTTCTGTGGAAACCAAATTTTCTTTTTTTTCACTGACAATGAAAACCAAGGACTGCTGGGATTTCACCCATAACCGACTATTAAGGGAAAGGTTTGGACTTAATTATTAAATAAGGATGACAATTGTCTTTGCTCATTTTGGTTAGATGATTGTAGTTCACAAGTCTAAGACTGTATAAACTAGTACTTATGACAGAAAACTAGAAAATGAGGGTAGCAAAGGAAACATGGCAAGATTATGGAATAGATCCTGTTTGTGAGGGCTGTCACGAGGAACCAGTTACATGATTATTGGAACCCACGGAAGACCAAGACCAAGCAGAAGCCAGCAAAACAGGTAGCAAAATGGTAAGTAAGCATTTTACAGGCTCCATTCAGTGCTGATATGACTGTAGCCTGTCATATAAAATCTGAACTGCTCTCCATCTTCTGTTCATTGGTATGTCCTAAGCAGCTGGAATTTGACAGTGATGATACCACTTCCTCTTAGCCAAGTTATTCAAAATCACTTCTCCCATCTTTATGAAGAGTACGGTAATTTGCTCATATTTCCATGGAAGAAAGGTAATATTTAAATGCAAGACAGTATAAGCATGCAATTGCAAGAAATGGAACAGAACTGGCTGCTCAGTCCTATGCCTGCCCAAATATACCCCACAAATATCTGTTCCCATGCAGAGGGATCCAAAACATGCTACCTAGTATTCCTATTAATGCCATGCTTCATAAGCAGTTGGAGTCTCCCTGTCCAAACTGAATTCTTTTCTGATGCTTGTTTTATGGTTTTTGTTTGTTTTTCTTTTTAAATGGCCTAGTTCTTTTGGATCTCTTCATACTTACTAGGATAATGCTCCATATTTTTCCCCTGCTCTTTCACAGACTCAACTACATACACAGTCCTATAGCTGAATTACAGCAGTGCTGTCAGTCTCAATCAAAAGATGCACAGATGTCTTACTCCAACAGTCAACAACCTCAAGCCATTTAGCATAAACTTATGCAACAATAAGCATTAGTAGTTCCATACCTTTATCTTCCAAACACCCCTACTAGCAATTAGTATCTTCCTTTATTTTATTGCAAGCTTTCAGATGAATGGTTCTGTCTAAATTTTACTTCAAAAGAAGAAAAGAGGCCAGTAGGCAAAACAAACAAACAAAAAAATCATCACCCTCTATGGTTCTTTCATACCTTTAGTTCTTTGCATAAGGCTGATGGCTTGCTATATTAAACTTTCATCCTAAGACAAAACTCTTCATAATACAAAGCTAGAAATATTTCCAGAAAAGCTATATTTATACAAACACTGCCACCCTATGCAGTGGGACTATGATTCATGCATAGGTGGATTAAAAAGAAAGGGCAGGGAATGGGTCAGATGCAGAAGAAGAGCTGGTCACTTCGTTTATTTACCTAATCTGCTTGGCTATTGCTGGCCAAGTTCGCTCTTGGAACAATGAGAAAGGCCAATTAA
The DNA here is from genome assembly GCF_964035555.1 of Netta rufina. Classification (NCBI taxonomy): domain Eukaryota; kingdom Metazoa; phylum Chordata; class Aves; order Anseriformes; family Anatidae; genus Netta; species Netta rufina. Next base: position 14,893,769 of record NC_140130.1, read on the forward strand.
TTTATCAATCTGTACTCCTCTCTGCCATAACATATTTTCCCCTTGCCAACAAAAAATGTGTCCATTATCAGCCAGGTCCCTGTCCTCCCAGGCAGCTCGTGCAGCTGTATAATTACACTTCTTCCCTTGACAACTTGCATGATTGTTTTCCTAACAGTATATTACTTCGTTAGTACTTTCCAATATACGTTATTTTTAAACTGTCACTTTTGCCCAACTCATCCCAATTCGCACTCGTCTGTTTATCATAACAATCATTAATAACTGTCACTCCACGCCATCAATTTAACGAACTCACTCCCTCATTAGCATGTTCTAGCATTTGTTCCGTAGAAAGGCTGATTATTTTCTACAACAGGCCAAGCCAATTACTTTAGTGAAATGGAATCACATTAATCAAAACTTAACAAGGTGGCAAATTTAAAGATATCAGATTGCAAAAGACAGCATAACTAATATGTCAATGTCAGAGGTACTACGTAGGTATGCAGCAGCTGTACTAAATATATCTGTTCACGAAGGCCACATGAATTTTGACATTTCATATGATCTGACAACTACCAAAGTGATATCAGAAGGCTAGAGGCTGGGCTGAGCTGCTCCCAATGACTTCTGTAGATTCTGGCAAGGGCAGCAAAGACAGGCAAAGAGGGAAGAATGATAGAAAATGGTGACCACATGCATGTATGTCCACAATGCCTGGTAGATGGCAGTTTATCATGTCCCTCTAAGCCAAGACATTTTCTTTTACACTTTAAATGATGATGCTCATCAATTATAACCTGACAGCTGCATCACAACCAGCTGTAAACATGCAATATCCAGCAGTGTGAAAATATGCTGACATAACAAATGCATATTAGTTTTTACCTTTTGGTCTACATTGCACAGTGGATGGAACATTCTTCCCACAGCATCTTTCTCTTCTATGAAGAGAAACTTTTATCTGTTACCTCTTAAGTTTTTAAGTTAAAGGCCATGCATCTTAAATCTTCACACAATCCATCAGTTCAACCATTTCTGAATATACTGTTTTTTATGCAGCAGCAGAAGGTAAGCATTCAGCACTAGTCTTTACCTGTTTGGACAGGAAATTACAGCTGTATTAAACGCATCTGAATGCTCTTTGGTTTTCCATACAGATAGTAGCAAATGGTCATAGCTCATTTAAAACAATATTTATTTTAAAAGTGGGACAAAATATCCCAGGGCTTATAACTTCAGTTGTATTAGCCTTGGTTATATCATACAATTCACAAAATTGCCCAGTGATTCATTTTTTACAACTTAAATAGCTATTTGGTTCTGTTGCCAGGTTGAAAATGATAAATGTATATGATAAAAAAGAACAAAGAGAAGGGCCAGTTCTTATAAACCTACAACATTAATCAATGTTTTAACCCATTCCCTTCTAATTGTTGGCATTTTAATGTTCTTCATGAACAAATTTGCTCACTTTAAACTGTGTTATATTAAACATTTGGATTTGGATAAATACATGAACTTACAAAGAGTAGTTAACTTTATTTAACCTCTAAACTGCCAGAACTTTTAAAAAAAGAAACATTACCAAACTTAAAATCAGAGGGAAGCAGGACTAAACGTGAACCTCAAAAAGGTCAAAGATAACCTATACAGTCTATATTCCTTTTGCTACAATTTGAGCTAATTATTCCTTGTTCTACCTTTGCTGAATCCTGAGTAGTTAGTTATTAAGAAGAAACAGTGGCCATTTTCCATGTATTTGTAGGTTTATATACTTCTTCCTCACAATTTTTAAACTTATCCAATCATAACAGTCAAAAAAGGCATTCTGAACACTAAGCTAATGTAATAATGTATACTTATGGATACTTAAATCATTAGGATTTTTGCCAAAATGTTAAATTAATTGACACTCTTAGCCTGCTTAGAAATAATTCGTTCCATATGATATCAATTGGTATTTATTACTTCAGTATTTTTAATTAAATTCAAATAAAGCATTACTATATATACATTAATAAATATACCTTTACCTGTGAGGTGTTATTGCTTAAGATTTAACCATATTTTCATTTGAGAGTGCAAATGTGAGACAAAAGAAGTGCAGATGGCTTTGAGGGACACTGCTGATACAACTGGAAGTCTCTCTCTGCAAACGATGAAACATTCTTCCATTTTAATTGCTATTTTATGATTATAGGAAAGTGAATAAGCTCAATAAAAACAAAATAAAACACTATCTCGTTACACACTTGAGAAAACATCAACAAATTTACCACAGCTCTCATTTCAGTCCTTCTTAATCCAAGATAACCTAAATCTATAGCATTATTCATCTCAAAGGACTAAACAGATACTGACAAAAATACTTCATCCACCACCACAGTGCAATGAGGTATTGCACTTAAGAGTGCAAGACACCAACAATTAATGCTTTAAGAAAGAACGTCAGAATATATTTCATAGTTGCTCAAACTCTGAAGAAAGTTCAGATTTGATAAAATGCAGGTACTCTGTCTGAAGACAGCTCTACAATAAGGACTTGACATGTTGAGCAAGAGAAAGATTTTCAATTGCCTATATGAAAACATGCTCTTTATCAGTACTCTAGTAGCGCTAATGGTTCCCAATTTCTGAACAAAGCAGATGCAACAGAAATTGCAGCATCTGAAATACCAACTTGTGAAAACTCCAGTCTCTGCAACCAACTTTTCAAGAGTTCTGGTGTCTAACTCCCATGGACATTGACATTCATTTCTGTATGTTAGGGCAGATAACCTGCCTCAGGTATTAAGAACGAGCCATCAAGAGTACAAAACTTTCCTGTAACTTCACAATGCCCGGGCAAAAGAGAAACCTGTATCACTGGAACAGTAAGTCTAAGCACCCGTACTTTTGTGGAGGGCTTTATTAACAAGAACTAAGCCTTTGTACCACATAAGTAACTACTTTTTCAGTTGTTTCTATAGACAACCTAAAGAACACAGTTGTTAAATAGACAACACAAGGTTCACTGAACTACTCATTGCCAATCACTAGTTAAAGCAGGAGTAGACCCAAGGTCAGGCTTGGGGAGTGTGGCTCTCACCCATCGCTGATGTTACAGACCTCGGTGTGCAATGGCTGTAATAGGGAGTTCTGCTGCTCCCCTCCCCCTCCACCTCCAACTATCAATCTGATTAAATAAATAATCTGTATTCTACAGCAATAACAATCGGCATGATAATAAGAAAAAGTGCATTGCCCCTTTTTCTCCACCATTCAATACAAAACTTTCTTAAATATTACTTTAGGGTTAGCAATGCCTGTTATAAAGACATTCTAAGTTAAAATAATGGATAAATGTCTCAAATTATTATTACTAACTGCTGCCATTGAACTGCCTTCTATTCATTTGGTTACTACTTAGAAGACACCCTCCAAAGCAATACATTTGTATATTTTTTTCCTCTTGGCTATCTTATTCTTTCATATCAATTAATTTCCTAAGATGACAACTTGAGCTAGTCTTTGTAATGGTTCTCACTTTGTATGAATAAATTATGCATAACAATATAGCTGCCTCTGTTCACAACCATCCAAGACAGAATATATTTTCATCTGATGTATAATAATTTAGAATTGACCCGGTAAGTATAAAAGTAAATAACAAAGTTCCCTACCACAGATTATGCTAAAAGCTCCATTGTCATCCGTTGCTGTGCATCAGTTAGTTAGAAGCACAGTACTAACAGGCACTGTCTTTTTTAAACCTTACATTGTGAATGTTGGCATTTTTGAACTCCTTCCAGGAAAGATGTAGCATACGTATTAAATGAGCACCGTGACTATGAACATTACAGCAATTGAAATAAAATTAAATTTCTGAATTCTCAATGATTCAGTTCTTTTAAGATACACGTAAAAATTGAGCTTCTGTCTTTTCAGTGCGTGCTGCATACTGTGGCTAAGATTAATCCCACAGGAGGTTTTTTTTTTTTTTTTTTTTTTTTATTTCCTATTCTGCCTATCTTTCATCTTCACCCCAGACTAAGCAGATGGATGTGAATTCAAAGTTTTCTGATCTTTAGCACAAGTTATGGAGGGTTATCTTTGGCTGTATATCTTTCCGCTGGCAGCACTCCCTTGGTGATGAAGGATTAACCACCACAGCTGTCTCTTCCCAGAATGATGCAGTGCAGCGCTCCTCAACACGACAGCATCACTTAATCTTAATGTCCGCTCTTCCAGCGCAGCCGCGCAGGACAAAGCCAATCAACATCAGATGCCACCAAGATGGACCTACTGCTTGGCCCTGGAGTCTTTCACCCTCGCACACCTATTAATCAACATCACCCAGCCCAATCCCAGCGTTCACTTCTTTCAAACCACAGTTAAACTAAGCCAGGTTTTATATTAATGGCCTGAGAGATATAGGAATCTAGCTAGAGATAAAGTATGCACACACAGAACTGCAGAGCAAATTCGAATCAAGTTTTAAACATCCTTACTTAGAAACAAATATCTTTACTGTGTTTTAAAGGATAACTTCTTGAATTTCTATTCTTATATATTGAAACTTGCTAATAAGAAAAGCTGCCCCTTGTTATCTTTCATGCCTCAAAAGTCTTAAGAGGGTATAAGCACTACATCTTGAGCTTGATGTTTTTATTCAGAACTGTGCTAGCCCACAGACACAAAACGCACCCATCTAAAAGTTCCTTAGTCTCAAACCACACACCTCTGCAAAAGCATATTATCTCACCAAGATTTTTTCTCTACTTTAACCTATTGTATGCTGAGCATTTAGTGTTTTCCCCTCTTCTATCTGCTCCCACCAGTTCCAGAGCAATTATAACATGGCTGTTCCTTCCCCTCTCTTCCTAAAGCTAGCAAGTTCTCAACAGCAAATGTAATAAAACAGTAAATTATAGCTAGAGTTTACTAAACAAATGCAACCTAGTTAAATTTAGAAAAATCTTCACTTTTGCTTACATTTGCAATTTTACTGCTGAACTACTGGTATTTCTTACTTATGCAACATTAAAATGTATAAGAAATCCTCTTGTGTGCTATATGCAGCAACTACTCTTGATTTATAATACCCAATTTAGAAAAAAACCCACAACTAAACCTGATTTAAATCACAGATTACTCTGTAAAACACAAGCAAGGAACTATTCCAAATCCTAAATGTAATTTAAACATATTTATATTTTACAGTGATATATTTTCCCCCATTCCTTGTCTTACTACTGTAAACTTTCTGTAATTATATAAGCAATTTCCCTGAGGTCACAACATTGATCACAGTTATATATTGCTCAAGTATTACACAACATAACTTGCAATAAAATATTGCTGGACATCACTACATAATTTCACACAAAGAAATGCAAAACCCGAGTTCAAGAGTGCTGAATTTGGCAATGGGGTGTTTTCAATAGATTATTCATTTCCTCCTTATTCCACCATTAACTGATTATTGCTTAAATATCACCAAAAACATTACATTCCCATACAGAGAAACATGCAAGACTACAGAGTACAGGGAAAGAGCATATGAAATAGCTTAAATGGGAAGCCAAAGCATCAGATCCCTTTAGATTATTCCTTTCCTTCATTGCAACATTCTTGTATCAGTCACTCCCGAAAGTGTCACAGCGGTATAATACACTGGAAGGGCTCACAGTATAAAAACCCCACAGGAGTGCAGCTCAATTTTTAGTGTTTCTGGTTGAGCAAGAGTTCTCACACACTTAATGAGAGGAGAGTTCACAGCTCTCAATGCACTATGCAAATAGATGTTATTTAGGAGCAGTTAGTGTTGGCATGTTGCACAGCTGAGCTGACGCACCAGTCACTGAACACTAGTTAACAAATGCAAGGCTCCCCTTTGGGAAGTGGCTTATAAAAAGGGGGGAAATGCAGACCTGAAGATCAGGAGAAGGATATTTCAGTACACCCCACAAAAGCAGTGGTAATAAAAGGCTGAAGAGCAGTTGCTCTGTATGTGTATTACAGAAACATGGGAAACTGCAGCTGTGAACATTTGCTTCAAAACTGATGTCAAGTAGGTTTGGGCAGTCTTGGTTCATTAGCTATGTGGAGAGTTCTCAGCATTTGTGATAATCCAAAGACATTGCCAACACTCTTTCTCAAATAATTTGGCAATTTCAAAATTAGAAAATACGATCACCTCACAGACCAGCCAGGGGTAACTGCCACCTGACTGCAATCAAAGCAACTTAAGTTATAGATAGCCACACAAAAACAAAGGCTCAGTAGTCCTCTAGTCCTACTAAAGCTTAATGAAAGCTTTTATTTGCTTTCTGGAGATCATGCCACTTGACCAGAGGTCCTCTAAGTGTCTGTTTCCAAGAGCACCACACAGCAATGCCATCTTGTGCAATGTTGTCTCTCTCAGTTCTGGGAAGCAAATGACTTAAGGCAGCTTCCTCTTCCCCAAAAAGGATCACAGAAAGTTATTCTAACAACTGTGACAAAGGAACAAAGATGACAAATACGCAAGAGTTGCACACTAACTTGGATCTCCCTGTGTTACTTGGGTCTCCCTGTGTTATGCATGTGTGGACACCAGACTGCAAACACTGTTGGAAGGCAGAGTCAGATCCAGCCTTCATTTACTGGAAGAGAAATCCTCACAAGTCTGCAGAGTATTGAAGAACGCTTACTTTTCAAGAATGATATCTATTTCCAGAAAGTGGAATGCCAACACAGGTTATTACAGAAGACAACTTCCATGTCACATGAACATCCAAAGGCCTACCTTTAAGTCAGGAAGAGTAGGTGCTAGACCTGGAAGTTTCATTAGCTAGTAAGGCTTCAAAAAAAGTGCCTTAATGCCAGTACAGGAATAATGGCAGCAATGCAGCAGCTTTATTTGATTTCCTCCCAACACACAGTAAAAATATTTTAAATACTGAATGAAAGTCCCTACAGTCATGGAGCTTTGCACTCCACATCTCTTTTTCAGTTAAGCATATTTTCAAGCTCACCCACTAATGTGCATAATATCAGATATTCATCCAGTATAAATTTAGTATCTTAATTTCAAGTTCAGAAATAAAAGTTATTTATACATGTATGCCATGCATTTAAAGAAAATGGCAATTTTTGTAAATCAAAATCAACAGAACAGAGGGATAGAGACCTTGAGGGGAGTCTGGGGGTTGGTTTGACAAGAATATTCAGGAAAAAAAGGTATAGTTTTATTTTGTTAGATAAAAATGTTGTTTTTGTTTTCCAGCTAGCATCATTTTTCTGTTACCTTTATCCACAAAGAGCAGCTGATTGGGAAATCATATTTAAACCAGAACCCCAGCAAATAACAATGAAAATAACAATTGTATGAGTATTTTCAGGAGGCCACACAGAAGCAAGATCTCACTTTCTTTGAGGGTTTTAATGCTCAAGAGACCAAAACTGCCACTTATGAAGGACTGAAATTCAGTGTATATCTACGACAGTTTATGGATCAACTTGCTCCCATAATTTGGGAAAGAGACCATAAAAGCTTCTGTTTCAGTAACCACTATCTAATCACTATGGAGAATTTTCAAAAGTCACATTGAAAACTGGGTTTGAAATTTCAAGTGCCAGATACTCTGAATGTTTTACTGAAAATTTTATTTTTAAGAAATGTATGTTAAAAAAAAAGTGCCATTATTATCACACAGCAAACTTCCCATACTACAAACTCAGCATCACTGTGACAAAAGGGGTTAACTTATCAAATCCCATTAAAATATAATCAAGGGCCTTTGTATGCAGCTTATGCCCTTGCTTGCATTTGTCAAGGGATGATAACAGACGGCTTACAAACTCTCTTCTCATTACTAATTCATTTTTTCACACACCTGTTAATTATTAGCAGCACATAATTATTAACAAAAACCATGCATCAAAGAGGTTATTTGGATATATTGTCACCTACATCTGATTTATGCCAGTGGAGAAAACCACAAATACATTTCAATGTGCACATAAAGTGTGTGGGGGGGTGGGGGGGCATGATGTTAGAATTTTACTTCCCCCCTTCCCCCCCGCCTTTTTTTTTTTTTAAACTGCAATTTGAAATCATTTATCAGGCACTGCCTTGTCTAGCTGTGCCTCTTCACCAGGTCTGGTGACTGCATTTGTTATGGGGAAATTAACTTGAAAATTATGTGGAAATAAAATTCTACAGCAATAAAATAATTCAGCAAATCTAGATTCTGTATACTTGTAGTTATTAAGTGTCTAATACTGACACTGAACAAATAAAAAAACCTACTAGTCTTAACTCCGAAGTTCTGAATAAACATTAAACAATCTCTATTACCCTTATCAAGTTCAATAGGAAATAATGTTTTCTGGTCCTCATTACAGAAGGCTGCTGCAGGGTCTCTGCTTAACATTGCCTCAAACAAACATAGCAAAGATGAATTCTGTAAAATTATTAACAAAATTTCTACAAGAAGTATGTGGAAACTCAGTCTTACTGTTAAAGATCATTGCCACTTATAAAAGCACTATGGAAAGAGAAAAGGCATTCTTAAATGCAATTGGTGGCTATCCATCTCAAAACACATCATCTCATCAGGAACTTAAGAAAACATATAACAGGGCAACCCACTGACAGAGGAAAGACAACGCAACATTTTGGCTCAATTCTTAAACTTCCACACTGTCTCTCTCCCAGCTTCAAAGGCCAAAAAACTTCTGAGCAAGGCTTCCCAAAAATGAATTAAGTTTAAAAAAAATAATAATAAATACAAGGGTTAATAATTTAAATGCTCTGAAAACAAGGTGGCCAACACACTTAGTGGAAGTGGACCAAATTTCCATTCTTTGGGGATGAGCAATGATAAATCAACGAATTTGATATGACAAGGATGGACATATTATGTTACTTTCCTGAATCACCAAAGAACAGTCCACAGCTTCTTAAGACTGAGAGGAAGACATACATGAGACTTTCTCATCACCCATCAACAGGAACATAGGAATAGCTTTGGGTCGCAGTATTGAATCACAGTGTAGGAGCCAATTGACCTTTGCTAAAATCTGCATTTTTTATTTTTTTATTTTTTACTAGATACTTGGAGCACCCTCCATTCAAATCACGCTTTCCTGACTACCATTTTAAAGAGAGATTTAGTATAATTTTTTTTGAGTCATCATCACGCACTACCATTCCAGTTAGACATCAGCTATGAAATCTGGTTAAGAGATTTTTCCACCATTACGCAAAATCAGATCAAATCTTTGCTAAACTTTACTCAGTTGGTAAGCAAGAACTGTCAGAAAGCTACGCACTTCCAGAGGTGTTTTCCCACAAAACAATTTCACTGACTAAACTCAAAACTTTAATATAAAAAGACCTTTTTAAAAAAATGCGCCTTCCAGTTGCCATATACTATTACTACTAGGAAACAAGCAAACAAAGACAGTTTTGCTGTCACAGTTATCATAGTTGTGCAAACAAAACCAGAAGTCTCCAGAAATTTGATGTCAGTAGTCTATTCCTTACTTTTCTGTCCTTAGGGCTATTCATATTAATCAGCTGTAGCTCTCTACAGGAAAAGTTCATTAACCCCTCTTTTTTTCAAAGGCACTGTAAGAAATCAAACATTTCAGATACATAAGAATTAAATTTTTGCAATTAAAATTGCATTCAGAGTATTAAACATTGCATGCAAGACTTTAATTGGGTACTGTTAACATTAAGTTTTAATTGGCAGCTGAATGGCTGCTCTAGGTATTAACCCCACTCCTTTCAGATTAAACAGTTATAGTAAAACTAACGCATACATAAAAATTCAAGAGGCCAAGGATTCAGCTGCAGGGAAAATAATCAACATTAAGAGAGAAGACGCATGTTTAAAAAAAATGTTCTAGATACATATTCAGGGCACAGTAAAACCAAATCCAATGCCTCTTCTGAAAGTCAGAAGTCTAAAAAGGAACGTAAGCAACATTAATGCCCCAATATTCATCACTTATTGAATTGCATTACAAGTGACTAGAAAGCAAAATACTCAGCTTTTGGCAAAGGATAACGTTCCTTGTTAAAATATACTCTTGTGTAGTATGCATAAAGGACTCTTTTGCTGCTCTCAGAGAGGAAAGAAGGAAAGCAAGACCTTAAACAAATTCAATTTTAACACCAAGCAGTGGTAGCAGAAATTGAATAGGGGATAGGCTAATTTCATTTGGAAATGAGAAGTCATACTAAATACACACACACAAAAAATGTATAGCAAAATAAGAGCAATGAAAGGAAAATCTCTACTGATCAATTGTCTCATATCCACTGAATACCCCTACATGTATTTAAACTTTTTAAAGATATTCCTGTTACAGTGTTAGGGGAAACCAGAATGTACAGAGTTAGTCCAGTTATCTACTTTACATGAAGGGAATGCTCACTCATTAAATTTTAACTTGCAAGGACAAAAAAACAGTTTAAGAAATTAAAACCTCTTCTTTGTTCAAAAGCCTTGCCAGTTTCTGTTCTTATTGATTTATTTAAATAAAATGTTAAGTAGTAGGTGCTAATAAAATTACACGTGTGATAAAATGACTATTCTTTTAAAATCTGATCTGTAATAAATTTTATAAATTCTGATTGCTAGTTATTCAAGTCGTCAAAGCTTTGCCAACAATAGCCAGCAGAGGTCTATTACTGAAGTAGTATTAATATAGACATCATCACCAATTCAAAGCAGATAATAAAGGACTGACACATTTATTATCATTATTAATTAACAGTTTTCTGAGATGGAATTAAATCAATATGCTGCTCTGATATCATTTTAACTAGTTATGCAAATCAAACATTTAGAGCCCATGAAAGGATATAAATGCCATTCAAAATTCACTTCACACTTATTACTGTAATATCAGAACTTTCAGGCTTTGCTAGTAAAAAAAGGACTTAATGCTCATTTAATTACACTCAGACATAAAGCTTATGGAATGAAAGTTGAAATAGCTGATTAGTTAGGAAGTCACAGTAAGGCTATAACACTAGGGATAGACAATGAGATAATAATGTGAAAATGCAGAGCTTTTGCTCAGAGTTGTTCTGGCAGATCCTATTAAAAAGAACAATGACATGTGTAGGAGAAAATGTTTTAAAATTATAAAGTTGAAGAATCTTTCCTAAAGCTAGCAGAAAAAAAGAAACCATTAGTTGTCACTTATATAAATAGAAAAATGCTATGTTGAATCATGTAAGATTTTTTCTAATTATGCGATTACAGTATTTAATCTTTAGAATGTGAAATTTTAACTATTTGTCTGCATAAACAACAACATTAGAGAACCCTCTTTGTCAGAGTAAGGTTTTGATATACTTGCTAGCAGAGAATTAGTAACAACCATGCTGGCAAAGGGCTCCTGATGCCATTGGAGGTGACAGTCCATCAAATTGAGGAACCCATAGTAAGGTCAGTTGAGACTGAGCTGACTAGCAATGCCAAACTCTTGGCTAACAACGCCGCCCAAGTGCGATCAGGTCCTAGCCACCCCTAGCAGCATCACAGAAGAAGAGCACCTCTGAGGAGTTGTCATCACAGGACAAAGTAAAGGTGGCTGTTGAAGTAAGTAAAAAGATACAGGAGTAAGAAGCACACCATGGCTAAAGTATTATGTGTGGCTGCCATTTTGCCAGTGAGAAGCATCGTTCTTCACTTTATCCACACTAGAGCTTATCAGGGATCCTGGCAGCTCAGGATCTCACCAGTTCTGTGCAGTCTGCAGGGTAGAAGAGAATGAAAAACGCCTGGGTTTTGCCTATTCGCTGCGAATATCCATCAAGCTATGACATTTTCAAAATGATTACTGGATCTTTACCTAGATTTTTCCTTCAGATGTCAAGCGTCTCATAGCTTTGCTAACAGAACACCTGCCTGACTTTCACAACACTGCATTAGGCTTGAAGTTTAATATAGAATTGAGTAAAACTGAAGGAGAGGAAGGGAAGTGACAGACTTCTCACTTAAAACAATGTCTAATTTTATCATGTTCACAAAACGAAAGCTTTGGCAACCGGGAAGGTTTCTACATTCAGTTTGCTTCATACTCCAGGGACAGTGCTCAGCCTAGATCTCAAACTGAGCAGCCACGGAGTAGATTTATTTGCTGGATAAAAAGGGTCTTTTGCTCACTGTGGCAAAGCAGGCTTTAAAGGATGAAGTAACCTTTTCATGAGGCTAAAGGACTGGGTCAGAAAGGCATCAGACTGCTACTACAGAATAAGGTAACTCAGATGTCATTATTCAAACTATTTACTAGAAATTAAAAAGCAACAATGCATACAAACAAAAAGGTCAGAATTGTAAGAAAATGGCAAAACAAGTGCAACATTTAAGACTCTTAGCACTGCATTAACTAACTCGATACCTAGGCAACTGAAAACAGGTTTGCTAAATTATCTGGCTATCAATCAATAAAGTGAAGGCAAACATGTTCTGTCAAAAATAAAGGTACAATTGAAGTCTGGCCTTCCCATTCTTTCCTGACCCATTTCATGATCAGAGAGATGCCTAGCTAATAGCTGGGAGAAAATGTAAACCTATGAGCTGAGGACAGGTGAGTTAGCACTCTTCACAGAAGAACCCATTGTAGTTGACATGTCACAGAATTTTGTACGTGGCCAAATCACTTACTCGCAAATCTACTTGGAAAAAAAAAAAAAAAAAAGGCAACTCTTTTTTGCACCGTCTGTATTACAAAAAGAGAATACACTGTTCTATGACAAATCACTTTTCCACCCTGCCTCAAAACATTCATTTTAGAAACTGAATAAAGGTCTGAACTGTATGCCCAGAGTGCACTCAAAATCCAAAATAACTGGTCAAATAACTTTTTTCCCTGTTTAACAACACTGCAGTGGGATAAGCCTGCCAAACACTAGTCAAACTGCCTGATATCCTGGATCAGTTATCAGGTGAAGAGTGCACTACAGACAGGAGGAAGAGGAAGCAACCTAGCAGTGCCCCTTTGAGCATACAAGGCAGTCTAGACAACATCCATTTTTTACAGTACGTCACTGGAGTATTTTACTCGACATAGATCTGGTTTTTCAAAATGATTTGGTTTAGATTAGACCTTCTGACCAAGACATTTCCTAAAGGCACTCTTACATCTGCCAGAGCACCCAAAAAGACTAGTATAAATATTTGCTGTCTTTATCACTGGTATGGAAAGGAAAAAACAAGTTTTTCAGAATTCACATCTCCTGATGCACTCTGGAAGTAGGGTTATAATTATCTCAGAACTTCAAATTATTAACAGCTGTTTAATTTGGAGGTAATGAAAGGGGAAAGTTTTGCACCATATAAAGAACTGGAACAGCTGGGCAAAATCTTAGCTGCCTTTAAAAATCCCATCAATTTTATAACCGACAGTCAAGTGATTGCACCTTTGTGACAAACACTCTAAGTCTATTGCCCTCAGCTCTCTAATGTCATGTAGCAGCTCAAGAGGAGGGAACAGTTTTGTCACCAGGAAGGTTGATAATACGCACCACAGTCTTCTGCTCAGCACTGTATAGACCATTACCACAAACTGTGAAAAGAGGCAGGGTAAACAGGCCAGATCAGCTCAATGTACAAGGACAACATAAATTGACTTAGAACCTCAGGTCTCAACCTGCTAACAGGAGTTTTTCAGTGTCTGGGGCATGGGGATGACGCTTAACAGAAGAGCTAGCAACTAAAGTCCTTCTCTAACAGTGGAGAACAAACCACATAGACTATTCTGACAGCAGACCCATTAGCCAAGTAAATTGCACATCACTCTCATCAGTCATAAGGAAGCACATAGACAACCATAATTTGAGGAGGAAATCAGGAAACAAGAACGAAAAAGGAGAAAAAAAATAAATTTAGAAGAACAGCATTATATTTGAAGACTTGTTTTGCAGTAAGAGTAAAGTTTTGGTGCCCTATCCTTTTCACTGAACCTAACTCAGTACAGTGTACAGAAGCAGTGCAGCAGAAGCACGGAAGGGTTTTCACTCAAGCATTTATATAAAAATCTGGGTTGGTAGGGGGAAAAAAATCTCAGCAAGTATGGGAAAAGTCTTCCTCAAAACTGTGTTCCACTTCAAAGTGTTTTTTCCATTCGTAGTCCAAAATAAAAAAGCCAAGGAAAACATTGCATGAATGAGCATTTTCAGTAAATTACTGATACTCAATGTCAAAATCTTACTGCAACTGTTTACTTCTCCCACCTTCATTGCAGGAAAAAAAAAAAAAAAAGGCAATGTTTTTCTCTTGATGTACTTCCCTCCAAGATTTTCTCACAGAAAGCTGGCATAAGAAATGTGGTATTCTCCACATGGGTTGAGAACTGATGGTTTCAATTCTGAAGGCTTTCATCTTGCCCAAGTTCCTACTGTTAAAATAAAACCAGTGCATAATAGTCTTGGAGGGAAAAACAAGAGCTGAATTTTTTGTGGAAGGATGGCAGAGGGAGCACGCAACAGCAATCATACGTAGAGTTTTGATTTTTTCATAATGCCCCACCCAGTCTACAATCAAATAGGATAGTAGCTGCATAAATACAAGCATCACTGGCACTGAAGAATAACTTCCATTAAAAAAAAAAAAAAAAGGGGGGGGGGAGCAGGAAAAAAAAAAAAAAAAAAAAAGACAAGCAAACAAAAGACCTCAAAAGACCCTGGAGCTGTGCCTCTCAACTCCTAAGAATCCCATTCAACCAGCTATCACTTCTGCACACAACAGTAGATCCAACACAAGTGAAAGAGTGTTTTAGGACAAAAGCATCTCTAACCTAGAAGGTCAAGCTGAAACCCTGCTTGGGTCAAAATGGACAATGAAATGCCAGATCTCTCCCTATCACTCAGGTTTCATTATAAGACTATCACTACCAGATATGCTGAATAATTACTCTAGGAATTATTGGAGAAAAAAAAAAAAAAAAAAGCTGCAAACTGTAACAAATCAGAGTACACTTTGGTCAAAACTAAGACTATTCCATATATGACAGAGCCATATATGAAATTTGCCAATTATATCTCAATACTTCTGGTCTAGGTTGCTTAGAAGCTAAGTCTTTCTTTTTTTTTCCTCCCTTCTCCTCCTCCCCCCCTCCCCTTTAAAAAAAAAAAATATATATATATATATATACATATACACACACACACACTCACTGAGCAAGAACAAAAAAAAAAAAAAAAATCATCCTCCTCCACTCCCAAATGAATTCCACAGCCTCCTGCCCTCTCCCTCCATTCCCTCCAATCCAAACGCTCCTGGCAGAACTGAAGAGGAAGGAAAAAGACAGATGCACAAAGTCAAAAATTAGCAATTTACTATCCAAAAATAACCTGGCACTGAGATTATGGAAAAGATTTTTTAGATCAGTCTTCTCTCACAATGCCTGTTGTGGTGGTTCTAACATGCCAGATACCTTAAACACCAAAGAAACACTATGTTGTCATCCATTTTGTATCTCCCAATTTAAGAACTGTGATGCTTGCACCCACTCAGAATAGTATAAAAGAGTAACCAGCTTAGTTGTATTAGCTAAAATTGAAATAACACGCTTTTTCAAACAATCAGATGCCAAGGCCCCAGATGCTGTCCTAAGTCTGAAAAAGAGAAAACACCATTCCTGGAAGGTGGACAGCTCAGAAAGGGTGATGGCCTATCAGCCTCTCAAATCTGTCAGAGTTTAAGTCATTGCTTTTGAACTCATAAAATTTGCATTAGTCATTTTAAATAAAGACATTGGGTTACATCAATATTTGCCAGTATTTTTGAAAACCACTAATCTTCAGCTGTTTAGCATGCTTACAATCCATGTTGAAGTCTCATCAAATCAAAACTGCTAGAAGAAATCATAGAAAACTAAGTCACCCATACTCTCTTGAAACCTGAAAAACCTTCACAATTAACTTTCCAAAGTCTATGACCTTTCAGGAAGCTTGAGGAACCAGGAATGAGAACAGAATTAAGTAAAGAAATCAAGACATCATTCATTGGTAAACCAACAATCAGAACAGAAAGTAAAGCCAAGAGGCAATAGAAACTAACCTGACATAGAGGTGAGAACCAGGATGACTTTTCACTAATACAGGAAGTGGGACTGAGGAATGGTTAGGTGCAAGACAGTAGAAAACTCAGTTGTGAAGGTAGGGAAGGAAGGAAGGAGGAAAGGAAGGAGGAAAGGAAGGAGGAAAGGAAGGAGGAAAGGAAGGAGGAAAGGAAGGAGGAAAGGAAGGAGGAAAGGAAGGAGGAAAGGAAGGAGGAAAGGAAGGAGGAAAGGAAGGAGGAAAGGAAGGAGGAAAGGAAGGAGGAAAGGAAGGAGGAAAGGAAGGAGGAAAGGAGGAAAGAAGGAAAGAAGAAGGAAAGAAAGAACACAACACTTTTCTGCTACACTATGTCTACTTCATCAAACTTCATTCCAGATCCTGACAGAACAGTTCCCAGCTTTTTGTCTGCAATTAACAAATATCTGTGAATTAACTGGTGGTGCGTGTCCCCTTTCAATCTTTTTCCTGCACCTATCCACATGAAAGATAACAAGTAACACATGCTATTCTACAGTGACTCAGGTGATATACCCATTGCACAGATTCCAACTCCGACAAAGAAGCATGCAGTGATGCAACCTTTTATTATTTCCAGTTTTCTTTGAGAGAGACAGACAGAAAAATAGAGTGCTTAGTTGCAAACATATGTGTTTGCAACCATGGTTATAAAGTCAAGACTACAGTTATGGCTAAGCCACAGAGTAGATTTCCACTAATCTAGAAAATCTGAAAAGAAATTATAAGAATTAGTCTAGGCTGAATTTACAAGTATGCAAGTTTTATTACTTGTAACTTCTTGGCTTAGTGACCTTACAGGTACGTGCAATAGCAGAATAGGTCTTGTATCTGTACATGGCCATCTGTCCCAGCAGCCACATTTAGGCTGCTTTCTGAGAGATGCCACATCACTCGATGCTACAGGTTACCTGTCAACCCAGGATACAAAACCAGAAACCACAATATGGGTGAAAGTTTTCTTAAAGGCATCCTGAATGTCAGACCACTTTTTTCAACTTGTTGGGCACCAGGACTCAGGGATTCATTTCTGTAGGACTGCTTCCGAGACAATCAGACCCCAGCCAATATTGCTGCATGGGTTATTCCACCATAGATACAAGACTGCATTTGCTTTTGTTGAACTTAATCTTGTTTACTTTCTCTAACCTGTTCATATCCCTCTAAATAGCAGCTCTGCCTAACCTACCTCACCAGTAAAGTGTTTTGCAATTTCAGACCATGACTACACACTCCTAGGCAGGCTATCTGCACACAACCTGGCAGAACAATGCATCATCATGCACAGCTCAAAAGGAATGGGGGACTGTCTGAATTGCAGTAAGTTTGATAAGAAAAGTGCTGCTACACTGAAGGGTATCAGAGAGGCTCAAAGCTGTTGCTTGAAGAACCACACAGACCCATCTCTAGGCTTTCCATCTATTCTCTTTCTGTCAACTCGTGAACTGCAGAAGTGATTCTGCAAATTCCAACAAGTGACTTAGTTACCGTGAGAATCCTGACTTCGATGAATCACACAGAATCACAGAATTTCTAGGTTGGAAGAGACCTTAGATCATCAAGTCCAACCTCTGACCTAACACTAACAAGCCCTCCACTAAACCATATCCCTAAGCTCTACATCTAAATGTCTTTTAAAGACCTCCAGGGATGGTGACTCTACCTGGGCAGCCCGTTCCAATGTCTAACTACCCTTTTGGTAAAGAAGTTCTTCCTAACATCCAACCTGAAACTCCCCTGGTGCAACTTTAGCCCATGGGTTATGCAAACCCATTAAGGATTTTGAATATACACTTGTGTAGTTGGTGTGGATGAATGTAGTAAGGAAGATACAATATTGGAGACTACAATAAATCTAGTATAGTTATGATATGTGCAACAATTTGCTGAGAAGACAGCATTGGTCATTCTGTACAGAAGCTCTGCATTAGCTATCATTTGGTTTATCCTTTCTCTAGGCATTAATGCATTTCTACATTCTTCTTCAAAGCACAACCTAAAACAACAGTACTATTCAAATTAATGCTTCATTTTGAGTAACTATTTTGATATGACAATGTTACTAAAATAGCTCTCTTTACAGCACTGCAATCCAGAAAAACAATGTTAGCAGATTCACTCATCAATAAACATAAAGTGGTAAGTTTACCTATACTCCCTATTATTTCATTATCAAGCAACTTAGATGTTAATGTAGTAAAGCCTCAAGGTCACTGTGAATGCTAGTACTGTCATCCTTATTTCACGGATAGGGAACTGAAGAACAGGCAGGTAAAGGGACATGCCCAAGGACAAAAGGGGGAAAAAAAGGCACATACATGAAGACACAACATGACTTCCATTTCTTGTGCTGTCATCCCAAGAGTCCATTTTTACAAAGAAGAATCCTATTTTTAACGTAATTTTAGGGAGTAGTTAGTCTTCTGATTCCTTACATAAATTTTAATGGTACAAGCACTTTTTGGAGTCTGTGACTCCAGCTAGATTATTATTAGTCCTGCTCTAGTAAGGAAGCAGCAATATGATTCTTTCCTGACAAGAAATACCAGCATAATTTATTGCATTATTACTCCTCTGAACTGAAAGCAATTAATTACCTCCAGCAGGATGCACAAGTGAAAATTCATCAGAGAAATGTGATGAAAAATATACCCACTGCTTTAAAATAATAGGTGCTTAATGGTTTTTTGTTTGCTAGCTAATCTAGAGCATCTTATAAACAGCTAAGGATTGGTTATCAGTTGCAAAACCAGTTTTTCCTGCCTTATATTATTCTATCATCCATAATCTTACAAGAGAGGAAGAAAAAACTGTCACATTCATAATAATAATAGTAAAAATATTTTTTTTCATCACCAATTTTATCATAGTGAGATGTTTGCATGTACAATGTATGATAAAATATGCATGGATTTATGTTGGAAATAAAAAGCCTTTCTTTTTATTACAGTATCAAAGCCAAACTAAGAATTTTGCTGGAAAAGTTGGCAAACTTATCCTGCATTTGCACTATAGAGAATTTCCTATGTGTTCTGCAGGAAGGAAATGCAAAATGTGGCAGAAGGAAAGAGAACAGAAGCCCACTAACATGTATTTCAGAAAGCAAGTAAATGTAAATAACTGTGCCCTGCAAACCTCCCCTCAAGTTCAAAGTAACAGGGGAAAAAAAAAAAATGTGTTTCATGTTAATAAATTGGGCGTGTACGTTAAAGACAGACACAGAGCTAAATTCATTACATTTATTTCAGCTTTTCAGAATTATTCACATCTGTATGATTCGGTAATTGTTTTTTCTATGAAGTTATTGGAGTAATTTTGCTCTGTATATTCCCGATCAATTCCTCCTCTCAAGGGCACAGTTGAAAAGTGATATTTGAAAACGGTCCCTGATAGATTGCATGGTTAGTCAGCAGCAGAGACAAACAACCTAATCCAGCACAAATTAGTTCGGCTGCCAGCAATAGTTTTATACAAAGATGTAAATTATGTTGTCAAAATCGGTCGCTTTCTAGCTTGCTGCTCAGCTAACAAGAAACCACTTTGGCTGATAAAGATGAACACTAAGCTTTTCTCGCTTACAAATTTGCAAATCTGCCACTTCAGCATTCTGTTAGCCACAAACAAAACAGGCCCATATAATTGCTTCCTCTGCTCTGCAGTGGTATTTCTCTCAGTTCTATTTCTCTAAACAAAAATAAAAATAAAAATCTTAAAGGGATTTTGGAAAGTGTAATAGTCTTGAAAATTTTGTTTAAAAAATGGCAACCAGGACAGCCACAATGACCTACTGTTAACATCCCTAGCAAAATCATAAAACATGATAACCTGCCACAAACATCAACTAGTCATACCAATAGTATAGCAGATTTACTGTATAAATGTGGCATCCACAGAACTTCTGAACGCAACAAAGGTGTCTTAATAAAGGGAAAATCCACACATCTATTTTAATGTAAGCTAAAGTGTCTTCGGAACTGCTCTAGCTAACAATGGTCCATCTGTATCTATTACTTTTCACATTGTTGTTAAGGGTAGAAAATATATCTGCTATTATTACACCAATCTGCCCACTTTAAATGTGAACTAGATAGATCTAACATTTGTATGAAAATAATAATGCATTATAACTGTAATTATATCCACTATAACTCAAATAAATAAATTATAAATTACAATTACCCTTTAAAGTTGCTAGTCACACTATTTGCTTTAAAATTAATTGCAGGTGCTCCTGGATGTTTTATTACAGCCCCAAAGTTGTATATATCAAAGAACAGTACAGATGATTCCTGTTTATTTGTTAAATTAAAGCTTTGTTGGTAAAATTACAGCTTAATTAATATTATGGGTACTGTATAACAAAATAGTTTACCTTGTGCATAATTTATTTCCACATGCATATCTCAGTACAGACCCATTACAGCTCTAAGGCAGCTAAAATAAAATATTCCTCCTTTGCTGGCATTTTTCTAAATAGCAGTTCACTAAATCAATATTATTCACTTGGTATTTTTAAAAGCAGTGTATCTTAATAATTACACAGCATTAGAGTAGGCAATAATTTCACTTGCTAAGCATATTAAATTTAGCAAACCATCAGTCAAATAGTTTGTTCTTCTTCAGAATTTGTAAGCAGAGAGTGAGAGAGTTTGGAACCATGTTACTTTGGTATAAATGTCACATATAGTTTAAGGCTGTGTATGTGACTCCCTAAGCAAGCACAGTGCCATATATCTTTATTAGTTTCATTGGTCAGTGCAGTGACCAGTTGTTTATACTCATTACACAAGACAAGGTGAACCATTTGGCACAGACCACAATCACAGCTAAAAACATATGACTTTGCAGAAAATAAAAATTGTAGAAAAGGCTACACAGTGTTGTATATAGACAACCAGAATAAAATTATTTATTTGCTTTAATACTGTTTCAAGCTTCCAGTTTCTCAGACATGCCAAAGGAAATCTTAACTTTTTTTTCCCCCTCAATATAATGTAAAATAACACTAATAATTTTACTGCAGTTCATTATCAGTTTCCTGAAAAAAAAAAAAAAAAAAAAAAAAAAAAAAAAAAAGCTAGTTAGGTCAATGGAATAATAATCCACAAAGAAGATGGTACTATGCATAAACCACTGTCACTGAGATTTTTCCTCATGCAGCTTTGCTCCACTCTTTTGAAGAACATACTTCCTTACTCAGTGGCTAGAATGTTATCAAACTGGTGATGTATTAAATCAAATTCATTATAAATCAGTTGACTATGTTTGTTTGCATTATTTTGACTACTGTATCTTGTACTGCCATACACAAGCATTTCTTTCATCACGCATATATAAAATAACTTGTTTCTAAAGGGGAAAAAAAGATTTGTTTATTTTGCCAACACCCATCTCTGTGGAGATTTCAAGGTAATTTAAAATATGTTCTAAATTCTTCTTCCTGAAATATGACAACAGATGTGTGTCCTGGCATTCAGCAGGAGCAGGGTCAGGACTGGAATAAGGAATTCAGGGATGCATATACACAGCTTTCTCTCTGAAAATCCCTGTTAAACCAGCCCTGATATTTACAAGGATGTATCTTCCATGCCAGGTGACTGGTGTTCACTGATAGTCAGTCACAAGGATAGAAGCAGATCTGGCAACAGTCATGTTTCAGGGATTTTTCCTTCCTGATGTTGAAAACAAGATTAACTGCAGTAGAGACTAAAAGTATAGAATACATAGTATTGCTTCTGGGGTAATCTCCTTATGATATGAGAAGCAAGAGACAAGAGTCTGGAAATGACAATAAGAGGAAAAAACAGAGGGGAAAATAAGCCAGGTTTGGAAGGGAAAAGTAACAAAAAAAATAGTGATGACTGCAAAGTGTGTGACAGCACTCAAGAGTGAAGTTTGGAGGCAAAACTATACTACTCAGTGTATTCAGCAACTTAAGTGTGTAAAGATTTTCCCCAAGAATAACACCACCCACAGAACTTGCAATAGTCATCTACAGAAAAAATGAAGCCTCACCTTGCTACACCACACTAGACTCAACACCCTGTAAAACTGGGAGAAATCTGAACATGCCATAGAAAAATGCCCAAAATACTGAAAAGTTATGAACTGCTTGCTCATTCTCTGCCACATTTTCAGGAAGGAAACACAAACTCTTACTTTGAGAGTACAAATACGGATATATCATCTCAACTCACTTCTCAAGTCTTCTCTCAGGTACTGATGAACAGTTGAAATGTAGACCTTAGCATTAAGCCCTAAATACAGTTCCCCATTCTTTGTCAAAATACTATATTGACGCTGACTACAGTCTCATCCAGAGCATGCATTTGTTTACTAGACAAATAAAAAGAGAGAGAGGAAAAAATATAGAGTAGAAATAAGAGAGGAATGGAGGAATGTCTTCGTATTTGTACTGGGTCTGGCTGGAATGTTAACTTTCCCGGCAGCAGCCCATACAGTGCCGTACTCTGTACTTGTAGCTGGAACAGCAGTGTTATCACACCAGTGTTGTGTCTACTGCCGAGCAGCAGTGGCACAGCATTGGGCCTTTCTCTAACCCTCCTAGGGGGTGGGCAAAAAGTGAGGAGAGAAACATCACTAGGGCAGCTGACCTAAACCAATCAAAGGGATATTCCCTACCATGTGATGTCACACTCAGCAATAAAAGGTGGAAACAGGAAGAAGAGGGGAGGGGTGGGCTCTCGTTGAGAAGACGTCGGTCCTCCTCTCGATCACCGGCTGCGTGCGTTGAGGCCTTGCTTCAAGGACGTGGTCAATCATCGCTCATTTGTGGGAAGTAGAGAGTAAATTCTTTCCTCTGCACTTCCATATAGCCTTCATTTATTTTGTTTGTTTGTTTTCCTCCCTTCTTTTTATTTTCCCTTTTCCCCTCCCTTTTCCCCTTTCCCTTTTTATTTCCCCTTAGTTAAATTGTTTAGTTCATGGTAGTCTTTATTTAATTATTATTATTATTTCCCTTTAATTAAATTATCCTTATCTCAACCCGTGAGTTGTTCTTTGCTTTACTTCTCCCCCTCCTCATCTAAAGGAGGGGGAGTGAGAGAGCGGCTGTGGGGTTTAGCTGCCCAGCACGGTAAAACCACCACAGTATTCCAGATCGTTGTCTCCAGTCAAGCCAAAGCCAGACCCAATAATCACACCCGTGGCTTAATATGTTCAGTGGAAACTTCAATTTAGCAAAATTTCTTCAAATAACATCTAAAGTAAAATAGTCAATCTTTCAGTTTCTCTAGAAAAGTAATTAGCATAAATTTCTTATTAATTCAAAGGCTTGGTAACCACTGGCCCAAGCTGTTAGTAGTGGAATGTCTTAAAGCACAGTGGAAAAAGTTTTTTTCTCCTACAGAAGAATTTTAATCATCCCATGCTAGCATAACTAAGGCAACCACAGAAACCAAGTTTTTAAAACCAATCTCCCTAAAGGCTGTATTCCTACTATACGATATTAACAGCTTAACAAGTCTCAGCCTACATGAACACCACTCAGGATCCCATCTTTTTCCTGTGTTCATATGCAAACAGAGCAAACTAAGTTAGTCAGGCTTCATCATACAGAAATATATTTCCACAGAGGTATTAGGAAAATCCACACACACAAAAAAAAAAAAAAAAAAAAAAAAAAAAAAAAAAAAGAGAGAGAGAGATTGAATCAAATCACTTACATGCAGCAGACATTTCACAAGAAACTGCAACCCAGTATGCTATGGAGGAGGTCTGTGAGATGCATGCAAGCTCAAAAAATCTGAGGCTCTTGAGAATAAAAACAGTTGTGCAAAAAGAAAAAAAGATTTTGCACTGGCAATGGTTATGATTACAATAACAAGAACTGCAGTTTCTGTCATAGAGCACTACTGGATTGCTATCCTAAAGCAATAGCTTCAGCTTTACCTGCTGGTTCCAAGTGCTTGGTTAAAAGTTTCAAACTCTGAGGTCCTCTGAAACAGTGATGAAAAAAACTCTTACTAATTTCCTGAAGTTGTCTCAACTCCACTGGCACTTGGACTTCGACAGTCATGAGGATCAACGTGACAGTTGTTGAAAAGCAACAGATACTGAAAATACTGGATACTGGAAGCAATTAGTACATTCTTTACCAGCCACTACTGATGGACAGTGATATCCTCATTGATCAAGCTATTGCTGCTTTAATAAATAGGTGAAATTATAACAGCAAGAGCTCTTGTTTGCCTTAGCATGACAAGCTTCAAAGTTTTTTTCTCTTTTAAACTGCAGAAATATAACTAGATTGTATACCTATGTTCCTATGATAATGTTCTAAAAGATAAAATTTGATACGTGCTATTTTTCTCTGTAACAAAATATTACTAAAATTTGTATTTTGAATAGCAAGTTTTCCTTGGCTATTACAAGTAACGTGCCTTAGTTCTCAGAGTATAAACCCTTGCTGAAACTGGGCTGCAGCGCCATGAATGTTTAAAGTCTGTTATCAGTAGCGCTGTTTGCGTGTATTACACCGCATTTATGATTTTTTTTAATAGAAAAGCACACACAAAGTGTTTTGAGAGAAAACTTTTGACAGCTGCTTAACTGGCTACATTTTAATCCTTCTAGCCAGTCTGATAGCATTTTTTTCTCATTATTATGTTTTATCCCCCCCCCCCCCTTGATTTTGTTTTTGTTAGGAGGGCATGTTTAAGGGAAGATTTTCATTTCAGCCTATGCTTATCCAAGAAGCAGTCAAGGACACAGCAGCTGCAGAAACATACCGAGTTTCCACAAAAACTCCCTTCTCTAACTGGGGAAGAAAGAACACCAAAATATTAAAATGCTTCTTTTAAAGCACATCTCAGATAGGTCTTCATCTCTTGCTGATGCCCCATGATTACAAGGTGTCCAAGTCCAGTCATCTACAGCATTATTCAGAAAAGTCACCTTAAAGGTAGAGTGAATAACAAAGCTACTAGTCAGTGAATATGTATTACAATTGTCTGACCTGTGTTTATGTCACCAGATAAATGCTTACACACAGGTACAAACAGCCAACTGAGATCATCCCTTCGAGGAAGGGGGAAGAAAAAAAAAAAAAAGAAAGAAAAAAAAAGAGAAAAGAATTCTGGCAGACAGGAGAAAGAAGCACTACAGCAGGTTCCATCCATGCCCCCCCACACACACCCCCCGCTGCTTTCCCTGGACTGTGGTATGAAAAAACAATGGCTTTTCTGAGGCTCTGTGCAGACAAGGCAGCTCTGAAAAAACTAATAGCCATGATTAATGACAATGGGCTAGAGGAGAGTTGGGACACAGCCGCCACATATATCATCCGTTCCCATCAGTCTCTGCTCCTCCCTGCCCCTCTTCCTACTACCAGCAAGGCATTATAAAAATGTCTTATCTGCTTTCGACTTTTTTCTGAAATCACAGCACTGCTGAAAAAGAAGGGGGGAAAAGAAAGAGAGAGAGACAAAGAGGCAATAGGGTGAACAAGAAAATGGCATGTAAAATAACTATAAGATATTCCAGGGGAAAATGCACGAGCTGTAATCATTCAAGATTTCAGCAACTTGACTCTTCACATGCTGAAGCCACATTTTCAAGGTCTTATCTGCCATATGGTTCCCTGTTTGGATGATTTATTAGGTGTAGAAAGCACACTGATAAATTTTACTGCATTTCCCTGAATAGGCAACCTATGGTGTCAATAACAAAGCTCAGGCCGCTTTAATGAAAACTGTAAGCACCAAAGGGTAACCATTTATTTATGAGTCACTACAGTATTACTAGGACAAAATTTATCTTCCCTTCTCACGCACTCTGCAGAAACCAAATCTGGTCAAAGAAACGGCGATCACATCCATATGTCAGTGACTTACTAACATGTCTCCTGCACACTCAGGGCTTGTATCCAAATAAACAGTTTCCATTTAATGACTATTTTTTTTTAATGTAAAAGAGGCTCTTAAGTTTGAAAACAGAAAAAAAATACACTGGTGATAACTTGCATATCTACAAAAATATTATGCAGTGTAAATTTTCTTTGTGCAAGACAAAAAATAAAACCTATCGAAAATAAGCATCATCATTTCAATGGTTTAAGTTTTATCTGTATAGGACTGTATCATCAAAATCACTTTGGATAATCTTGGAAAAAAGGAAACTGAAAGCAAATGACAGCTCATAGATGTGAAAAACAGTGCTTACGGCTCCATCAAAGATTTCAGAAGACAAATAATTTGACACTTTAGCCTTAATTCAAAAACCACAACTCTTGAAATTTCTTATTTTTTTCCTTTTTCTTCTTTTTCCCCCCCCCCCCCCCAACACAATCTTTGGTCTAAAAGAAAATATTGCAATTGTTCTGTTTCACACGCTGAGAGTTACTTATGTCTTCTGCCCACATGCCTAAGGCACTTTAAATGCCCTCAAAAATTGCAGAAGATAGCTGGGTAATATAGGCACACTACTTATATGCACTGTTTGAAAGGCAAACTGAAATTCTTTGTTATTCATCCTACATGAAAATCATCAACTATTCAGACCTGATCAAGACCGACAGAACTGCTTGTTTCTCTTGCTCACACATATGTGCCCCATCTTCTTCCCGCTTTAAAAACAACCAGCAAACCAAGTCACACCCCACCCCCATGCATCATTTGCTATGAATATCAGGATTAGCATGAACACAGGTGGTGAGGTTTTGGCTTCAGCTATTGAGTGTTTTTTCTTTTTTTTTTTTTTTTTTTTTTCCTGAAGATAAGCAACAGCATATGTAAATAATTAAGTTAGATTTCATTACTAGATCATTCATATAACTACTCGACACCGAACTAAGAAGTGCCACACTTTAAAAAGTTCAACAGTTGTCACTGCATATTTGAAAAGGCCTTATTTTCACCGAGATACTTCAATGGTAGCTTCCCCATCACAAACTATGGAAAACCTTGCCCTTAACATCCACCTTTAGCACAGATACATAACATGTTATCGGTACACACGTGTCCTTTTTATTATAACTATAAACCTATAGCATCAATGAATAGTTCTTGGCAGAAATCCAACTGCAAACACAGAATTTTAGTCCTTGGGGGCACGGAGCACTGTGTTTAAGGAGCTGGGCAGTTAAAAGACTGGCTTTCTACATGGGTTTTTAACCTTTGATTAGTGTTGCCCGAAAATGGCTTTCCGTGTGAGTAGTTGAATGCCACAGTGCAGGTGCAGAGTGGAGAGCTGTTCCAGCCCAGGTCAGCCTCTTTCACAAAGCCTGACCCCAAGGTGACAGGATACCATGTCATGACCAATGTGCAAAACATCAAGACGAAGAAAGTGCCAGGTAATTAATCATTTTCTGAATTACCAAGCATCTTCTTCCTTGCTGCTAAAAAAGTACCATAAGAAAAGCATGCCCAAATCACTACAAACAGTTTTTCTCAATTTAACACTTCAGTAGAAGCCAAACAGTGCACTCTGAAATCCTCAATGGAAACCATAACATATATTAGCATTCTGCAGATAGGGCACCGTTGTTCCTCCCTCCTTCCTTTCTTCCTTCTTTCCTTCCCTCCCTCCCCTCTCACAGAAGACAGTTAGGAAGAAGAAATTATTTTACACTTCATTTTTAAGTGGAGAGGGGGATGAGGAAGGAAGGGCCTGACACATCTCAGTATCAAAATAATCCATCCTACATAGTATTGCCACAGGTTCCTCTGTATTTTCCCCCACTCCCAAACAGAGGGTTCGTCTCTACTGTTCTACCTGACTAGTAGAAAATTGCTGACAAACATATACCAATGTAAAGATATGGAGGCTCACAGTGAAAGCTGGTGTATTTTTTGTAGTCTTTATCCAGCTCTATGTCACAGCTTTGAACATCAGAGATTTCATACATGTGACAAAACAGTCAGTCATCATCATCCACACCTTTCCCATTTGAAAGAGCCTAATGGGAGTCTCCACATGCCTGTCTTTTCCAGGCAGGTCCCTAAAGCTGACCCTCTCCCTTATTGCCCCTCCAGCACACAGTTCCCACTAGCTATGGAAACTGACCCTGGGAGCAGATTTACCTGTGAATGACATAACCTTCTGTCACAGCCTTTCTGTGAGTCAGTTTTATGGATTAAGAAATGTACTCCAGCTTTTTTAGCCAACAATCATTTTTATTTGGCTTTCCTCTGGTGATATTCTAGATATTCCCTGAAAGTATCAGAGCAGAAAATACATGCCAGACTACTAGTTGTAAATTGGTGCCAGGATTGTAACCCATCAGCTGCAACCACCCATGCACACAATCTTTACGCCCTCCAAAAATAAACCCTACACTGAGCTGCGCAGTAATAATCTTCAGGACCATGATAGTTTTATAGTTAAGGGTGAAAAATGTCTCTAATCCTATGTTTACACTGAGCACTCTTTGGGAGCAGAAACTGTATTTTTACT
This sequence comes from Netta rufina, assembly GCF_964035555.1. Classification (NCBI taxonomy): domain Eukaryota; kingdom Metazoa; phylum Chordata; class Aves; order Anseriformes; family Anatidae; genus Netta; species Netta rufina. The sequence continues at coordinate 14,922,234 of NC_140130.1, forward strand.
GTGTGCCTATGCACCAGAAAGAGGTCTGCAACCCCAGTCAGAAATTCCTCGATACCTCCCCATTACTAACTGTACATCTCTATTTTTTCTCAGCAGATACAGTCAAGGGGGAAGGGAGGGCAGTCTCTTAAAATGGAAGCTTCTTACCTAGGTGCCTGCACTTCCGTTTTTTCATTAAATTTATTTCTCCCTACAATACCTGTCTGGTTTAAAAATATGCCTCAGTTCCTATAAATTACCATAAATAAAACAGTGGCTGAACAGCACCTTTACACAGACACACATGTAGTAATGAACACTTTCAAAACATTCTGCCAAGCGATACAACAGGGCATGCATTTTCAGAGCAAGTAAGCATATCACAACTGTGCATCCCACCATGCATCTTATAAGATCTACAATATTATCTATGAGTCTGTTTTGTACAATGAGGTAGAAGAGCACAGAGCATGATGCCAAGGCTGCAAGCGGGCCCTTCCCCTCCTGTGAGAGCACAGCTCACTTCAGCTCAACTTTGAATCAGGATTATGCTGAAACTGAATTATAGCTTTCTCCCCCCCACGCACATTTATGCTATTCCCCATGGACTGTTTGGGTGTCAAATCTGCATAATCACTGTATATTATTTTTCAATAACCATAAAGCAGGCAAATCACTGTGCTGCCTGACAACCATTAGCCAATAAGTGCACAAAGTTCTTCACATTTTTCATTTGGTGGTTATTTCCCCACAGCTGAACTATAAATACAAAATACGCTTTTCCTAACTGTTTATAGTTACTTAGAGCATGTAATACTCTTTCTCCCCTTCATCTTCAACTTAGCATAATATACTTGACTACAGATATACCCAAAAATATTACAGTCGTGAAAAGAAATCTACACAAAGACTACGACTTTGGCTCTGGTATTTCAGGTAAGTCAACTGCCCAGTAATCATAACATATGATGGAGGAGATACTGCATAGAGAAGAAGAAATTGCAGGACAGCACAGAGAAGAAGACTTGAAAAAAGAAATGGGATGGAACGGACAAACTAATTTTTGTTACACAGGAGTAACTGGCATGATTTCCCATAAACATGACATGGTACTTACTGCATTACTCAAAACATGGAAAAGAACAAAAGGGGATGGAAGACTGAGGAAACGAATTGGAAAAACTCTTCTAGTTTAATTTTGAGCTTCTGACTGTTCAGATTTTCTTCCTATTCACTTAAATTATTTTTTTTTTTCAGCACGAGTCATTTCAACATAGTTTCACTTACCTTCGTATTTAAGATCTGAAATGATCAAACGTAAGTCTAAATACATTTCTGTACAAACAGTGCCTCAAAGTTTACACAGACCAAGGCAGTCATTAGAGTACAGCATTCAAGCTATTTTACAATCACATTTAATACCAATAGCAATGCACAACAAAACACACCTTTAGTACTTCTTTAATGGCTATACTAATTTTAATTAGGAATGGGAATAAAATACTTGTTTTTAAAATGTCTTTTTGTAGAATTCTAAAGGTCAAGTTGAATACATCAGGAATTGTATAAACTTTGGTTATATAAACTTGCTGTTAAGCCCTCTGACATACGGTTCTCTTCTGTATAAAGCTAGACTACTATATAGTTGAAATCTAACTACCCATCATAAACGCCTTCAGTATGTTTGAAATAGCCTATCGGACAACATTGTTCACATACTGACATCCCAGGCTGATTTATGAAAGATCAAAGGCTGTAGTTGGTAAGTATTAAGAGGTACATGTTTTACGGAATGAATAACTTTCCTCATTCTCACTAGTTCTTATGGTTTTTACAACAAATTGCCTGGCTCTCAAGAACAGGCTCATAAAAAGAGTGAAAAACACTTTTCTATCCCAAGCCTTCTAAAGACTTGAAAAAAAAAAAAAAAAAAAAAAGTTGTAGACACTTTAAACTATAAATTTAAACACTTCTAGAATTTTAAGAGTAGTACTAGCCTAAATTTATCTCATACATATATTTATACTAAGTGGTCAATGAAAACATAGGAACAAACATAAGATAATTATTTAAGAGTCTTTTTTCTTTGATTTTGGGCCTTTAGATAAACAGAATATTCTCCAAAAAGTGTATTTTTCCTGATGGGGTTGGTTCTGTGGAAGACTAAAACCTTGTATGTTACACAGGCAAAACTGTAATGACCTCTAGGAAGTGAAATATGGTTACTTTTGCCATTATGAATTACCTTCTAAGGCTAACAGAATTTCAATTACCAAAATAAAGGCAGCTAGCCAGAACAAAGGATGTCCATATTTAATTTTTAAAACTAGTGGCAACTTCCATCAGTATATCACTGTGGTGATCCGCTGGCCAGAGAGAGGCCTTCAGAGAGCTTTCTGCTGTTGACCTGCAACAATGCAATTCCCAGCATGGCTAGATCCACTAACAAGACTGTGTTTTGGGACTGGCATTTTGGGAGGAAAAAGTAAAGGAAAAGGAACAGAGTTTTTTCTCTTTCAGTTCCTCAGTCGGCAATCTAGAGGAAAATACATGCATCACAAAGCACTAATACTAAGGAAAAATCCCTGTGCCAAGAGACCTTTAAGAAAAAATAAATCATCATCATACATGCTACATGAAATAGAGACACACATTTCCTTACCAAGAAGGCATCTGTGACCCTTACGATAAGATTTTTTTCCCAATATACAGGAAAAATATAGCTTTTCTGAGTCTCCATATCTAAGTGACTATACTGTGGAAGACAGTAGAGAGCCACTACCAGTTCTGCACTACTTGCTAAGAGCTCTATTTCTCAGAAGAAAGGAATGAAGGAAACGAAAGAAGGAATGAGGCAGACAACCAACAGAACTATTTTGTATAAGTTGCCTTAAACAGGAGCCGGGAAAAATATAGGCAGATAGACTGGTACATAGACATCCAGATCATTGAAAGCCTTCTTGCTCTCAACTGAGAGAGAATCATACACACACACACACACACCATATTGTGCTGCATGATGTCCTATAAAAACATCAGGTCTAACATTCTCTTCTGGAAGCTTGAGGTTTAACACAATATAACCCAAACTAAGGTGTCATGAATCAGCAAAAAGTAGAGAAGAGGCTACTGACAAAGGTAGTGGGGAGACAGATGGTGTGACATTGTTTCAGAAAATTCTGAATAAAAAGAAGTGAGCAAGCAAAACTACACTAAAAAAAATTAAAAAAAAAAAAAAATGGCTGCAATGCTTCAGAATTAAGTCTGGGCATCAAATATTCCTGAAATCTTTGTTTTAAACTGAGACCAAACATCCTGAATGTCCTGATTGAAAGTGTGATTTCAGACATGGTTTTCTGACTTTCACGCATCAGAATGCACAGCCATTAAAACCTGAATAGGTAAATTTTGTTAGTCACAGGATTCAACATTTTGCCTTCTCTTCCTTGAATATATTTGCTAATTGATGACTTCTTGCAAACATGGGCATTGTCTTTAGTTACTTTCTCAATTTTCCAGCTACTTAGATGGGAACTAGGACTTCAACAATCCTGTCCCTCATAGGAAAATTCCTATTTTCCAACGGGGGAAAAAAAGACAATAAAAAATACTCTGAGATTCAAAAGCATCATTCTAGATTTCCATGTTTTCCTGGAGGCAGCCCCCTAACATAGCATTCCATCACAGAAGTAGAGCAACATACAGCTGCAGCTCCCCAAAGCACTGTGCTAAACAAAACCAGGAACACAGAAATTCAGACATCTTGAAAGCAAAAGATATATTATAATTCATGAAGCATCAATGCCTTATTTACTGTAATTCTTTACATATATATGTGATATAGGAATGGATTTTCTTAAAAGTCACATCATCCCCTTAGCTTATAGGGAAGTCTTAAACTTCCTTGAATTGGGAGGGCAGACTTTCAGTAAAACTGAACTGCACAGGTGCATATGTTACCACATATCTCTGATAAAGGCAAGAATGAAAAAAAAAATGGTATAAAACCCACTGCTACAAGAGCTCATGCTTGTTTTCCTGCTTGCTATGTTATTTTCTGACCATTTCCTGCTCTTTACAGACAGAAATACCCAGCATAACGTAAGTACTAAGGTACTTATGCTTACATAAGCTATGTGTGTAGCCAGGGCTACACAACAGACTTAATTGTGTCACTGACACCATGCCTCACTTTGAATGCTGTATACTTGGAATTCTAAGCAATATTGTGCCTAACGTCTACTGGAGAAGAAAAAAAAAAAAAAAAAAGCCCTCAAAGAAATGCCTCTGCTAGACAAAGGTGGAAAGAGCTAAGAAGAGCAGAGCAAATATTCTTCACAGAAAAGGAATGGCTTCTATTCTACTTCTAGTGAAGTTCTAAGAGAAGATAAAATTAGACTCTGAATTACCAGACACCTGATCCTCTAAAGAAAACTTGTCAGCTACCATCTACAAATGTTTCTTTTGGTGATACAACACAATGCTGCACATACCTCCAAAAATACAAAAAAAAAAAAAAAAAAAAAGTTTCAATTAAAGGATCAACATTCTCTAAGAAGCTCATCCTACTTCTTTTCCTCATGGTGTGTCACCTGCTACTGCAGTCTTTTTATTTAGATACATTTTTAAAAGCCTTATTTTTGGACATTAATAGCTTAAGAAACTGATATCAGGTCAATAGAACAGTGAACTGATATTTGACAAAATACATGTTTGCAATATTACAATTGACAGAATTATAAAAACCCCATGCACTCCAATACTGAAATATTTCTACTTCCAGCAGTGAAATATTTGCAGATTTCCTTCACACTTTTCCCTTTTATATTTTTTCAGTCACCTCATGTCTAGCCACTTCGTTTAAAAAAAGATACTAATTTTATAATTTTATAAACAAAAATCTGCTTTTTGAATTGTATTAATCTTTTTTAATACAGATATTTTTGTATTAATTGCATTTATTTTATTAATATGCATTAATACAAATTTTTTTTTTCACATGTTATAAAGCAATTTGCATCCCCTGCTCAACTGCTTTCCTTTTAGCTGCATTCACACTGGAAATAATTTTAAGAGTTCCTCTTGTGCTATTTAATTTATATTAGAAAAGAGAGGGCTTTCCCACACCTTAAACACATTAAATGAGGAGAAAAAAATGCTGCATAGAGTCTGCTCTCAGAATGCATCTATTATCAAATTTCTCAATGCATGGAAAACAATTCCAAGTCACTCAAAAACTGTAGTAAGGATTCAAAACCATAGTATTATCTTCATTACACTTACTCCCATTCCACAAGTTTTGAAACCTAAGAACATAGGCACATATAATACTTCATTACCAGTTATTTCAAAAACATATTAAATTGGTTATCTACACAAGAAATACTCTTTAATGAAAAGGTGACTATACTTCTTATTGTTAATATCACTTCTCATGCCAGCCTCAGAACATGTGAACAAATTTATTTAACAATCATTATATGCTGTACTAAAACAAAACTTCAAAGTCTTATTCTGAAATTGCATGCATTAATCCTTTTAAATAGTCATTACTATTAAAAAAAGCAACAATCAATGGCTGCAGAAATATGAATTTGCATTTTCAAGAATGTTTGGAAACATTAGTTATAATTAGCAAAACAAGTATTGTCCCCATGACAGCCTTTCTTTACAAACCTTTGAATGTTTGACAAGAAAAGGTCATGTTTTGTAAAATCCTGGAAAGGTCATTCAATAACAAATCACATGAATGAAATCACAAGAGTTCAAGGAGGTTAACAGAAACACCACAGGCATTAAAGCATGTTTTCAAGGTAAACAAGGTAAAAGAAAAACAGTCTGCCTTAGCTCTGGAAAAAGGAAAAAGCAAGTAGTCTCTAATTTGCTACACACTGTAATTTTAAAACATTTTCTCTGCACTTGGTGGTTTAACACTACGTATTATTTCTCATGTTCGACGCATTTAGGGAAGGATTAACAGATAACAGAGCCAAAACATTTAAACATCTCTTCAAATTGCCTAGGTTGACCTTAGTAGATTTTTCCGCCTTAATCTTGTGACCAGACACTTAGAAAAAAAACAAAACTTAACCTCCATCTCAACTAAATCTCAATCTTAGATCTCAAAACTTCACTGCTTGAAACTCTGCCAGCCTTTCAGCTAAACACTTTGACCTGCCTGTGACCTCCTATTTCCAGGTCTATTTTCTTCTTTACCAAAAGAACACAACATTTTTCACAGGCAGGAATAACAAAGAGTTGTTTATATAGGGTAATTTAACTACAGGATCAGTGCAGGGAGCAGTGTGATGTATTTGATCCACAGACCAAGGGAAAAAAGCACTGCTCACCAGTGTTAGAGAAAAGCCTATTGAATAGTTTTCCTGGGGCAAGCCAGCAAATTGGGGTTCTTTTCATGTATAGGCATAAAAAAACGAATTCAAGAATGATCTTGGGTCTCTGTCTCCACAGGGTGTTAAAGCACTGGCCTACTGCAATTCTGAAGTTTTAAAGTTCCATTATCCTGGTGAAAAAAAGGAGTGCTTATTTACATAAATTCAACATTATTCAAAAGAATTTGCTACACAGGAGGAAATCTTTTCTAATACAAAGAATTTAGAATTACCAACTATGCTTAGTTTATCAGCATTACACTTGTGTTTTCATTTATGACAGGCTATTTGCAAACTGTAATTTATTATGGACCTCTTTATGAGATTAATTTAACAGGATCAGACCTGTGGACCACCTAAAGTTACATGTTGGCTGGCAGTAGCTAGTCTCATGGGGGAGAAAAGCACAGTGACAGCAACACGGAACAGTCTCAGGACACACTGTTGTAACCCCTAACACAGATTCAGACTTCCATCTTAGCTTCATGAGTTCAAGAAAGTCTGAAAACATTCAAGTTTCATACCAATATCATTAGATACTCCTATGTGATGCTTCTCATCCATTTCAAGTCCAGGTAATAGCATCTCTCTAAATGCAGACACCAATATAGACAATTAAATGTGTTAAAGTAATCATTTCTTCTATCATAAGCTTGATAGTAAAGCTAACAAATCAAAACAACTTGGCTTTCCCATCACCCAAGCTGAATAGATATACTGAACATTGCATTTCTTACTAGAAGACCACTTAAACACTGGGTTCATCCTTCTTTGGAACTAACAACAGAAAGTGTTATCCGGTTCCACTATAAAGTTTAAAAGCTTGACATTTTAGCAACCTGCAGACCAAAGGAAAGCCTGCTGACCTCAGAGCACCACCCAAGCAAGGCAACAAGCTTCGATGAAAGAATGCAGCAAATAAAACAAATGCACACTCGTTGAGGTTTCTGCTCTGCCCATGGCACAGTAAACTAGTTTAGGGTAAGTAACACAGCAGAAAACTAAAACTGCTAATAAACAAATAGGATTGGTTTTCAGTTACAGCATTCTCCTCAATGTTTTAACCATGACAGAACACTAACACTTTCACAACAGGGCAAACAGAAGAACTGGATCAATGCAGCCTGCACATGCTTCAGGTCACAATGCTTCTCTTCTGCCCTTCTACATGGGCGTGCTCCTCTGCACACCTCGAATAGGCTCTTCTCTAATGCCCTGCTCCTAACCTTTTCCAGAAAAAGGGGCAGAATATATACCAGAGGAAGCACAGGAAGTTCAGCTGCTTGATGGTCATGGAAATGGTATCATGTTTTGTCATCCATGTGAGCCCAATAGCACGAAGAGCCATTAGCAGCCATGCACTACCAATATTTAAATAAAACCTTGAAAATGATTTCCAGATGAAGTCAAGGCAGTCAGGGATATATTCTTTTACGAGAAGGATGCATGCCTTCTAAGGAATTAAGGAACAAAATACTAAAAACAATCACGAGCATTACAAAGACTTTACTAATTAGCATACATTTTGTTTTTCTACCCACATATACACAGGCAGACTATGCAAATGAATATATTTTATCAGGAAGAAATATAATATGACTGCCTATAGGACTATCAAAAGTACATCTGGCTGACATCTAGTTCTCAGTCCATATCCACCCAGTATAGTTTTTCATCTTATTTCAGCACTATCCATGTGCTGGCAGAACATCTTTTGTTCTTCACTATAGGACAACTCAAGACATTTGATCCATGCATTACCAAAGCTTCCAGTTTTGACACAGGCTTATACTGTCCTTTAGTAGCATTTTAGGAGCTGTGCAGGAAGTATTCTCCAACATGTGGTCCAGAGCTCCGGTGTTACAGTGTTGTCATTATTTTGGCATTTAGGGATCATGTGGTACCTTTTCCTACAGACTGCAGCATTGCCTTCCTATTTTGAAGAGCTCAAAAAAAAAGAACTGTTCTAGAAATGTTACTCGTCCATTAGTGCTATTGTTTCTTTAAAAAGCTATACCAGTTTGTACTATGACTGATCAAAATGACTATCAGAAACAAGACACCTCATTTTGTCTTTCTTGCCAACTATTTTAGCTTATTTGCCATGAGCACAGGGTATAATTAATATCACACAGGAGCCAGCATTGTCATTTTTCAAATCATTTCCCTGGAAATGTTCTACACCTCTTAATGGCCCTGCTAATGCTGTAGCTGTCATGTTTTGGACAGCTGCGCTTTTACAAGACAAACTCAGCTGCGCCATGCGCCTCTCTGTAGACTTTTTAGCTCAACGGCTCAGAGGCCATGAATGCCAGCTGGTAACGGCTATATGGAAATCTTTGATTAATTTTTTTACCTCTAGACGCTGACTGTTGCTCAAATGTCACCTTCCCAGTTTCCATCCCTAGCCAGTATTTCACCCCCCTCCCAGTACTGTTTGATGGATGAAGAATCAACTGAATGGGCCAAAAATCTTATGACTAATTAAAGCCAATATAGCCAGCCCAGATGTGGAGCTAACACAAAGTCTGGAGAGGGTCCAGGTCACACACATGAAATGCTCAATTGTTCAAGAGATGGAGCTCTTAATGACATTTACTGGGCTGGAGTTAACACGAACTGATATTCAGGGGGCAGTACGGAGACAGGACAGGAGTTGCATTTTGTCAGGCTTTACCTTCACAGCGTACAGCCACAGCAAGCTAGCTGCATCGATCAAATGAAAACATGCAGCAACTACACAGATATTGTGAAGTGATTAAGAAAGTCAGTCAGATTTTATGCTGTTTTACTCTGGAAATGATGTGAAGCTGACAATAAGAACAAATTAGTAGTGCTCAGCAGTCATCTAGTCAGGTAGGTTGGTTTGAATTCAGCAATTGATTCTGCCTATGAAGCAATACTAAGCGTCTTCGTACTGAGTCGAAGAACCAGAGAATGTGATCAATAAACAAACCTAACATATTGTAATTTCTAATACATACAAGTATGCTAACCATCCATTTCTGCAGATTATACGCCTCTGCAGCTCTCCCGTTTTAACTTCCTCTTCATTAACAATCTTCACTCCTGAGAAAGAAGATGGCAAAACTTATTTTCCCAGCATGTCTGCAAAATACTGGATAAAGTTATGTTCAGCAGTTCAGCAGCAGCAATTGTCCCAGTTGAAACCAGCCAGGCCAGGAAAAGTGACATGAACAGGATGCTGCTAAACATGCACAATTCAAAAACACACACTATATTCTCTTCTGCATGATTTGCTGCCATTTAAAAGACAATAAACAGCAACTTTAGATTGCTAACAACATGTCATTTAAGGTTTGCTGTTGCTCAACATCAAGAAAAATCAATGCCAGCTCTACAGGGGCAGAAAACCCAGAGAAGTGAGCTCCATTTCAGGTCTGTTTGAACTCATTTCCTTTCTCCATGGTTGCCCCCTTGTACACCCCCTCAGGCATCCCCTCACAGCAGGCATGACAGCTTGACACATTGACAGCTTGCACTGAATGACAACTGATTTGTACAAATTTCAAGCCTTATAAATCTACCTGTCACAACAACAACATAAAAGAGCTTGGACCCAGCAGGTAACTCAGAAAAAGCTTCCCCTGACAGCATTTTCTGAAAAGCAATGGCTTGCCTCCTGCCAAAAATTCCAACTATCATCCTTGTATAACTTTGAATAAAAATTCAGGGCCCATTTTCTTGCCAACAGGCTACCAATCGTCTTATTTAAAGATTAAAAAGAGTGAACAAGAAAAAAAAAGCCATCCACAGAATTTCATTTTATACTGATATGAAAGTAGTACCACCTGCTATGGCAGGATTACCACACCATTTTTCTCTACAGTGCTCAGACAGAGTAAATGAGCAAGGCTTTTTACGGTATTTAAACAATATCCCAGATTGCGATGCTGTTATGCATCCATTACATTAGAGCTGTTAGTCAATGCCACTCTTGCTGATAGAAGTTCAAGAGTTTTTTCACTTTGAGAGGTTGTTCTGTTTTGTTTTGTTTTTGTTCGTTTTGGTTTGTGTATTTTTTTTCTAGCTTAGTTGTTAAAAAAGCAAAATTCCAATTTCAGACACAAGCAAGGCTTTTCAAGGTACATTTTGCTGTCCAAGTCTGGTGGAAATCCACGTGGACGTTAGTTAAAATGCTAAGCACTCAATGCTTTTGTAGGGGATGCAAGACTAGTATGCAAAAGAATTTTGCAGCAGCATTTGATGCTCCATTTGCAGCATTTGATGCTCTAAAGGAACAGAAAGGGAATAAAGTAATTCTGTAAAAGGCCTTTACAGAAGGAGTTTATACCAAAAGAGTTATGAAACCCTGCAAGAAGACTCCAAAGATGATGAAACATATACGGTATTTAAAATGAGAAAGTTTTAAAATACTCTGAGAACTCCCTGTGGGACAACCTTCCAAGTATCAAAGGTGCCATAGGAAGCACCAAGTCAGCTTCCCTTAATCCTGAAAAAAAAGATCATATTAAAAGATACCTGCCATTAGGGAAAAAACAAGTTACTTGTGGTGTTTTACCTAAATAAATAAAATGTTCAGCAGCTTCCAGTCATAGTCTATAAAGATCCATAATAATAACTTTCTACTAAGCTTCTAGATAATAAAAGCAATTAATAATACATGTAGAATTTGTATAAATTGCTAATTCAGCCCATGAGACCTAAAAGAAATGGCTTTCTTGCCTTTTAATGCAGGTATTACTGAAAATTTTAATTGTTCAAGTCACTTTGCATGCATACAGCAAACTGATGATCAGTGCAAATTATAACAGCACAAGTTGAGTACTATTTCACATTTGAGGCTGCTGTGCTCTAAGTTCACTATTGTCATGGCTTTGGCTGGGATAGGGTTAGTTTTCTTCATAGAGGCTCATATAATGTGTTTTGGATTTTTTTTATTAAAATAGTGGTGACAACACACTGTTGCCTCTTTGAAGAAAATTAACTCTATCCCAGCCAAAACCAGGCCAATTATAATAACCTAAGATGGGGAAAAGCTCTTATTTTCAGTACTTCCCTGACAACTCCCCTGGTTTCCCTTCTGTAATGATTTTGTGCAGACAGGAACACTATCACATAAAATCATTCTAACAGAAAAAAAAATACCCCCGCGTGGGGGTAGTGTCTGAAGAACTTCAGCACACACCTCTGCTCCCTTACCACTCATGGACATCTAAGAGTTGCATTATCTTTGATCAAAACAAGGGGGGAGGAAAGGAAAGCAAATAGCATTTTTCAGATAAAAACAAATACACAGACATGTGAGAAATTTGTAGTCGCAGAGAAAATGTTTGCACTAAAAATTAATATTTAACAAAAACATTTTTCTGACGGGAAAGTTTTCTCGTTTCTGTGCCCTATATAGCAAAATGGTAAGTAAGAAAGCGTAAGCAGACTGCTGACAACTTCCCATTGAGGCACAGGAACATAAAGCTATGTAAGACAGGATAATCACACATCACAGGATCTTTGAAACAGGTGGCAAAGGCTAACCAGCCAAGAGAAACCACTTAAAGTCCTCTCAGAACTACTTGCACTGATCTGCTCAATGCAGTCCCCAGCCTTACAAAGGAGGAAAAGACAAGTGACTTCCATAGCTCCCTTAGTGACCATTACCCACCTTGAAATGGACTAAGACAGTTATCTGAAGACGACCAACAGTCAACTACAAGTTATGGGCAGGAAGTTAGCATTGTGATTCAACCATCTTGGCTGGATATCTTGCAACAAAATACATGCAATCTCTTTTTCCAGTAATGGGAACCTTGTGTATGTGCATGTTTCTTCAAAGCTTTACTCCTAATATTTTTTAATGGATAACAACATCACTTTTATACTAGAACATGAAATAATATAAAATTACAATCACTGAAGGGAGTTCCACCCCCATTTTGTTTTTCTAAAGCAACTAAAGCACTGTGCCAGCACTTGAGCCATGACTGAGGAAGGAACAAAACAGGGACATTCTGGCATTCTGGGGGAAGCATTTGGCATTCTGGGGGAAGCAGAATGCCATCTTCTTCCAATGGTAGAAAAGAGGCTTGGATTTTAGTATTGCTGGAGTTGACCGCTTCCCCGGATTTGGTAACAATAAAAATCAACTACCATTGATTTTTTCCCATGCCAGTTTTACAGCACATACAGGCCTTGTTTAAAATACATAGCCAGAATAGGGCCCCTAACGAGAATACTTATCTCTCAGAAAATGAGTTGGGATACAAAGGAGGAGAGAAACGGATATACGCACATTACCCTCAACTTTTCCACCCTTTCTACATACAACAAAACAGAAGTCTTAACTCCATTGCATACAGAGGCAGAACCTGTTTCTGATGGAAAAGGGCTGCTAAATGCTACCAATGCTACCTGTGAGGGGCAAGTTCTAGCATTTCTAGGACCTCGTTTCTTGGACTGGTGGAAGTCAGTACATTTTTGCCACTTAGAACCCTCTGTGTTATTTGTAACTGTCAGTGGAAGGGAAATCTGTAATTGTTAAGAGGGAAAAGAGCCTGTGCAAATTCTTCCCAGTGCAAAGTGAACAGTCAATCACTTTTATAAGGACAGGAACAACTGAAACTATCCATTCGTATACTTTCCTTTAGTCAACAATATTACCTTTAGTAATCTGGGGAATGTGCATCCATAAATTACAGAAAGTGTTATTGCATTGCTGAATAAACAGCAACATTTCCATCAGCAGCAGTGGCAGCCCCACAAAGGTATAACAAACAGACTCAATCATTTTCTTGTCAAGCTTTGCAATGACTGCAGAGTTTACTGCTGGAGATAATGTTGCTTTCCTCAGCATTGTGTGCCAAACTGCAAACTGCTTATTAAAACAAAACCTCTTTTTCTGAGCAGCATGAGTTGGATAATCACTTATTGCACTCAAGAAAAAACAGGTTTGATGCCTAGAGGTGGTTAGCAATCAAGCATATGCATTAACATTTGGTTTGTAAAAACTGGTTAAAAAGTAAGTGATCTAAGAAGGAATTATGAGAACCAGTGCCCCAGGTCGATCATTTTCTCTGTTAATAAATTGTTACAGATAAAATATTTCAAACTACTCTAATATGCCTCTAAGAGAGAAATTAGCAAAGAAAGACAGGAGTGAAACATAAATCAACTCTTCCAAATCAGATATATGCTCTTTAAAAAATGCTTTTCAAGAGGAACAATTGTATTGCATCTTCATATTCCAGGTACAGGTGGCAACTTGCTTTTCAAAGAAGGAAGCAAAAAAAAAAAGTGAACTTAAAAACTAGTCAACTGTGTCAGAGATACTGTTGAAACACAAATGTGTTGTTACCATCCAAAGAAACATCTTGGCATAACTGAGCCAACCAATACTCCTGAAAAAGAAAGAAAAAAAAAAAAAGCAGTTCAATTTTCTTTGCTTAAAACAGATTGACAACCATTTTACTTGGTTGAATAACAGGAAATTCTGAGACACAAATGAGCAAGCTCTGCCATGTCAAGAAAACACTGCAGTAAAGCAAGCCATTATTCTTGACTTAAGATTGGCTCCTTTTTTTTCCTCTTTTCATTTTCTTAATGATTAGAGATATATTAATATAAAGGTAAGCAGACAGCCTTCTCTCTGCTATGCTGGCACTGCTGATTTCCTTCTAGCACTAAGCTATCAGCTGCTCAAGAAAACAGCAACATCCAAATAAAGGAGATTTCAAGACTATTATAAGTTTTAGCTGAGTACTGTGAGACTCACAAAGCCAGACACACACAAAAGGAACTTAAGAGGCTGACTGTAGCATTTGCCAGCGATCTTCAGCAAGTACAGGAACACTATTAAAGACCATGTTGTATCCAAAGAACAAGAAAGCAAATTCTGGGACTCAGCACCTGGAGCACTTCTGCTATTCTCAAGGTGTGAAGTTCCAAACTTACAGAATCATCTTTGATTCTGCAACAGTTTGAGTATTTTTTTCACAGGTGCTTATATGACCTGAGTACCTAAACCCTAATGTGAAGTCGGCTTTGTTTTCTGTGGAAAACTGCCATCCTAACTGTAATTAGACATAAAAAGTAAGCATTTCTATCACTTATATCTAAAATTACTTCAATCTAAAGGAGGGTTAAATCATGCCAATCTGCACATCTGTGCTTCTGTTCAGCCATGATTCCACATTTATACAGCTAGAGTCATTGCATCAATGTAAGCCCTTAGAAAAAAGCCTCCAAGCCAATTTAGAGAATGATGATAAATACTATGATAAATACTAGTACTTTAACTTGGTCAAATGCAAAATCATGGCCACATTCTCACCAGATTTTCTTGTCAAATGGGATTAATGAAACAGTCAATTAAATGCTTTCATAAAATAGATTTGTAGCTATTAATATTTGAAAACCATTGAAAATATCAACTCTTTTCCTTATCCCACCTACACCTTGAAAGGCCATAAAGAAAATTAGGTTTCTATGCAGTGATCTCTGCCAGAGCAACTGTGAAATAAGAAAAACTACAAACCTTCTCCAAGGCAAAGACAAACAGACTAACTCTTTTATCATGTTTATTCCTTAACTTCCTTACTCAATTTTTTGTCCTCCTTAGGTCTTCTCTCTTTTACTTTTCCACCAGAATGACACCTACAGGGTGTGATTTAACAGATCCTTTAACAGATGCCTTTCTCTTCCAGGCTCTTCTCAAATGAATGCACTTTCTATCCAATCCAAAGTAAACTCTTTAATATGATTTTATCCATTCACTTTCACATCTTAGCCTTACAAGTCTTGTGTTTCTTGCCACCCTTTGGTTCTCTCAACTACTCATATATTGAAATTGTCTGTAGCTTCCTCCATTCTCATTTCCAGGCCTCCCCATAGCCCTCGCACACATCCTTTCATTCATGCTCATTTCCCACTCTCTTAGGCCCAAAGTAACTGTTTATACACATCAATATCAAGAAATGCATCATCAGAAGAAAAAAATGGTAACTCAAAACAGTAACACAAAATCATCAATCCTAGCACAAAGTTCCATGAAAAAACAAATTCATCATATTGGTACAACTACTGATAAACATATTTTTTCAAACTGAACAAACGCTCCGTGTATAAAATGAACTGCTGAACTGCAATATACCTGAATCACTTAACATTCATAACTAAATGCAATAATGCATCCACTCTTATTATCTTTAATTAACACCATCATATTTTGCAATTACATATGCAAGAGGAGATGTTTCAGTTAATCTGCAAGTTACCTTTCAGAGCATTAGGTATATGATCTGCTACCCAAAGGTTCCAGAGTGTCCCTTAATTCCCATCATTATCATCTGACATGCCCAAATGATTCTTTGGCTACTTGTTAATAAAAGAATCAGAAGGTGCTAATCTCATTATCGCCTTGTCAGCAGTTCCTGTCAGAGCGTTGTTGCCCATTAATCGCCTCCTGCTGCAGTCAATCAGGATCCTGCCACACACTCTCCCAACATGTTTATTCTTTTACCTGTTAAAATAGAAGCTAACCAAAGTGTCACATCACACTACATTGACTAGCACCACATTACAGAAACAATTATTTACTTTCCTGTATAGCAACACAGATATGATTGCAGAGTTCCAAACAGTTTAGCTGAGCTTAGTCTCTAAGTCCTGAGTTCCATCTTCCTAATTTATTACCTGGTTTACTTCACAGTCATGCTAACACAGCCAGGGAAATAATTGCCACCATATGAAAAAACCCTAGAGAATTCTTATGCCCAGGAAGAAAACTGCCACTCACTGTTAAAACTGAAGAGTGCATATTTATTCCTACTACTTCAAATAGTAGGCATAATTTACTCAACAATACACACTGCGAACCTAACTCGGAGCTTATACATCCCAAAACAATTTTCTCACTATGTGCTGACAGAAATTTCAGAGACAGATATCCAGGATTATCCAAAACTTCTCTCAGATGGGTATATTTAAAAATTTCTATTTAGTTTTCAAACCTTAGGAGTAGGCTAATACATGAACTTCATATTAATGAGCTTAGTATTTCCAATTAGTGAAAAAAAGAAGATAAACAAGGATAAACACTAAATTGCGTAATGCAAGAAAAAATAAATAAATAAATAAATGCAGACAGAATAAGTATGAGGAAGAAAAAGGAGAAAACTACACCTGTCAAACATATCCCTGTCTCACTAGAATTACTTACATACTGCGGTTTTCAAAAACAGATGCCTAAAATTCAGGTATCTGACACTTGTTTAGTAGCTCACACACAGGTCTGCCCACCAGGTTACAACCAGGACAGAAAAGCCTCAAGTGTCCCCTTCTGCAGCCACCCAGCAAGAGCCTTGCCCTAGAACTGCACAGAAGAATTCTGTCAGCTTCAGGGGACTTTGTCCAAAGATAATCATCCCAAGGCCTTGCAGCTGCAGCTGCTGTCCTTAAATCTTGGAATGAGTAAAACTAATCTTCTGAGTGAAATTCCCTCTCTACTCTAGGAAAATAAAGTGGCAGGGGGTAGGGAAGCAGTCCAAACCAAACATTCAGAGAAAACAAGTCAGTCAGTATTTTATTCTATTCACAAGAAATAGAAACTCTTTCTTCTTTCCAAAACCATATACTTCTCTTCTCATGAATACACAGCTACAAAAAAAAGCCATAAAACAGATCTGAGATGCAGCTTGAGCTAAATAGAGGAGGTATCATATTTCCCAACTGTTGAGATTCAATGCTAACTTTGGTAGCTCAAGGTATTAAAAAATATTCATCTGTATTCATCTGTTTTTACTGAGCACTTAACTCCACCTCTGTGATCTGACCTTTCTGAATTCCTCCATGCACTACGCAATAGACATTACAAAAGCATACATATTTGTGTCCTGTCTGTTTTACAATTTTGGGGACATCTCTAGCACCCGTTACAGCCCAAGACACCATGAAGGCACCTCAGCTCAAACAGTATTGTAAAACACAAGGAACCTATGTATGTAGAGGATACAGATTCAGATGCCATTTTTTGGCTCTGAAGTTCTATAAATACAATACAACTATAAATCATTCCCTGAAATATGATTCATGGGAAAGGCTCACAAACCTAGATAGATTATAAATATCTTCACAACTTATTCCCAACACAAACTGCATACAAAGAGTGTGACCACGTAGAGGGAGAACCAAATCCTCTATGGATCACAAAATGCCAATTGCCTGCAATATACAAATCCCTCAGAATCAGAATCTTGGAGAGAAGTGGCTTCCATTACTTTCTCCTCTCCTTCTATTAGTTTAATGAAGACAATCAGCAGGTTGGTTTTTTTTTTTCAAACTTTAGCCCTACAGGGTAGGTAAATAATATAGAAGCTTATCGGTCTACACTTTTACTAATGAACATTAATGGAAGACTGCTTGGCACAGTCCTAAAGCACCCACCAAATTTACATAGAAAACATGGAAGCAAGTGAAAAAAAAAATGGATAAATACGTGGAAACAGGAAGAAATACTATTTAGAAACAGGAATCACATTTGCATCTCAATCCAGGCATCCCATGTTTGCCATAAAACCGCTACATAGTTGAACAGCACAAGATCGTGAAAGTAAAATTGTTTTGGCTGAGCTGACAGTAATAAGGTTGATATGAATCATAGAACCATTTAGTATGAGCTATATTATAATATTCAGTTTAATCATGTTAACTGTAGGGGGAGGGAGAAGTAGGGTAAAAGGAATATACAAGCAATTTACTTGCAGGCACTTTTAACAACTTTATTTAAGCTTGTTTTATCTGCATAAAGAATATCCCAATATGCTTGTTAAGTGAAATGAAAATGGAAAGTGTTTCCAGTAGCATAAAGACATTAGAGAATGCCTTAAAGTGTATGAAAATTTTACATCAGCTCTTATTACAGTTGATTGCTGAACTGACAAGGGGAAAAAATGTATCTTAGGTTTCCCTCCACTTGTACATTAATAAGCACTTTTTAAGCACTATTCTGCAAAGAAACTGAAACACTTAAATTCTGAAAGAAACACTCTATCTCTACTAATAATGGTATATCAAGATATATTTTTATTTTAAAGAAAGAAAAGACCTTTCTTGATCTTTTATTATACCAATTGACTTTGCAAAAGTAGATGAATGTATACCCATTGATGTTATACTGGGCAGTCAAGGATACTGATTTGTTGCCTAGTGTAATTAAATGACACTTCTGCAAAAAACAGGCTTTATTGGTGGTGATTCATTAGGGGAAGAACAGCTTTAAAAGTAACCTCTGGATTTGGATAACGGTTTCCTATTTCAGTCACTTGCAGCATGATAGAAGGTTTTTGGCTTAGAAACTTAGCCATCTACATGTGACAAGATTTTTCAGAGACCACATTTTTCACTTGAAAGATTTCTGTCTTCATTGGTTTTTGACCTTATGAAAATAGTGACGTGTTGTTCAACACTAAATGACTATAGACGGACTGAAAACATCCAGACCCCTACCAAATTTTACTCCTGTTAGCAAATTAGATGTACAACATTTTAGTATCTGAAATGCACCCTTTAACTAATGCGTTGAAAGAGGTTGCAAGCTCTTATGGCTACACAGAACATACATACATGATTACATTTTACAAGTACACAGGGAAAAAAAAAAACATATCAAAACACATCTAGTCCCATAAGGCATTCTCTAGCCTACAACACATCTCCCAGCTCCTCTTTTGGCCTGTTTGATTAGGATTTAGCCTATGCTGACAGATCATCTTTGGAAAGGCCCCTGGCTGTGCCAAAAAGAACAAGTTAAGCAAAGGATTAACCAATACACTCTCACTAATGCAGTCAAACTGTCACCAGGATCAAAGACATTCACAAGAGACAGAAAGCAATTTAGGCAAGTGTCCCTCCATGAATTAATGTAAAATATACTATAACAATCACATTCTGCCTGAAAGAATATACTGCTCTGCTCTCACTTTTCAGGGGAAAAAAATAAATAAATAATAAGGCAGCATAAAAACAACTTTGTATTTAAATGAAACTGTTTATTCTCTAAACATTACCTTCTCAGCACTTTTACTGCGACAAAAGACAATATAAGAAAATCAAAATGCAGTATTCCTTCAGTGAGAAAGCATTAAAACAAGAAAATTCAACTCAAACAATGAAACTGAACAGGTCGTCAGAGCCCGTTGGTAATTCTACTGAGTCAGTTGATACTGAAAAACAGAGTGTAGGATGAAGTTGAAGTAGTCCCAGTTACTTCAATTACAATCATGATTCAGGAGACAGGTAGTTCTAGAAATCCCACCTAAATTTTGCTCAAAGCATATCATGTTTATTAGGTGCTCTGTGATGGACATTATGTAAGAACAAAACTGAAAAACTGTGCCAAAAATTGCAGATGCATCCCAAATACAAGAAAAAGGAAACTGATAATTATACTTTAAAACAACATGATAGAGTCTACACTGTTCAAAAACATCTTGGGAAACAAATAATTATACAGACATAAGGCAAATAATGTTTCTAGTATTCCTCAGTAATAATAGTAAGTACTCAGTACTAATAAAGTAAACACTAATAAAGTAAATGGCTTGTTGATTAATGTAACACCATACTGATAATTTAGATCAATATGCTGATTTTAAATACATCTAACAAACAGAGCCACAATTAGAACGTAACTGTAGTGGTTTGTGTGTACCACTGGGAAAAAAAAAAAAAAAAAAAAAAGTGTAAATACTGAGATTTAGTGTCAAATTCTGAAAAATACAGAATCCAAATTGAAGAAAGATTAAGTGTATTTTGGAAGTCACCTTGCAGTTACTCTGCTACTTTCTTCAGAAGAAATTATCCTTTCTCCCAAAGATGCAAAAAGAACAGCCCCATAGTTCCTAGCACGAGAAGTACAGTCCATAAAGCTGTGACTGGCGCTTTTTAGAACTAGTTATAAGTTTACGACCAGGTTTGCCTAATTACCTGTGCCTCATATGCCCATTGTAAATTCTTTTTACTATGATTTCTCCTTGCTGCTTGGTAGTAACTGCAATATAACCTGGACTTGTGTGCCTAATACAGATATATGTTGTGTATGTAATGGTGTCTTATGAAAAACACGATAAAACAGCATAACCTCTACAAAATGTGTAATTAGTCTAACCCAATAAAAGTGTACTGGTATACAAATAACTTGCTTCAAAATGAACAAAACTGTGCCATCTTAACACAATTAAAATAGGGAGGAAGTTAAGCCAACCTGAAGAAATATTACAGATTTTAGAGAAACAAAAAAAATTTAAGCCAAAATATATATGATGCCTGCAAGCACTACCAACATGCCATGTAACAAAGATCACATCCATAAAGCTCATATTTTCAATACAGTGAAACTCAAGAGGAACTGAATGCATTACTAAACATAGTCCCTCTGCCTGGCCTAATCTGCTCCACAAACATGGCAAGAGCTTACACCACCAGCTGGTCCAGCCACCCCACTCCAACCTTTCATTGTCAGCATTGTTCTGTACCAGTGCTGACCTAGTGTCATACTGAATGTGCTCCCAAAGTCCTAAAATAAAGCATTTAGCTTAGAACATGAGACGACAGATGCAAAAAAAAAAATAAATAAAATAAAAAAAAAATCCAACAATCATTTAATCCTTGGTTAACAAGCCACTGTATTTTTCCAGTACACTTTTTTTAGAAGAAGGAAATTGAGCAAACAGGACAGAACCAGGCACAAAATCAGTGCTGTGGTGTCAAAGCCCATTCCATCTGTCGGCAGAGGGAAGGAAATTACAGCTGTATTTAAAAGACTCATCTTGCATTTAAGAGACTCATCTTGCACTGAGCCTTCAATGTTCTTACAGTATTGCAACATCGAAAAAAAATATATTTCAGCTTCATATTCTACTTATCCAATATTTCCAGCTTACAAAAAACAGAAAAGAAAAGTGATACCTGTTATTCTAATATAGTCTCCCTTTTGTGGCAAGAGGTTACTATAAACAGACTTGTTGAATTGTGGATTAAAGCTGTGAAAGAAGATGCATAGCAGCAGAATAAACAGACCAGTGCTACACTTGTATAAAGAAAAAAATACTAGAGAAAGATTTGGAAAGATAGTATTGTCACCACTATCCTTTAACAACATTAGGAAAAAGAGCTACTTATTACACATCCATTCCCATTTACCAAATAGTATCTCATTCAGTGCTCTGAAAGAAAGTACATACCTGTAAAATATCTACTACCACCTCATTCTTTAAATAGGATAATTCTGATGCTTATCTTCCAACCTGCCCATGTAGTAAATATCTAAAATTAAAGAACAAGCAAACTATATTTAAACAAAATTGTCTTTTATAAATACAGAAAATATCATCAGAATTTGTCAAGGTTAAATTCTTAGTCATTTTTGTGTGTGTTTGTTTGTTTTAAATATCTTAAAACAAGAGACAAAACATTAGATTTAAAACAGCAACAGCAAGGACAATGGAAACTGAAAGAATGCCAGGGATTTTAACCCAGGATTCAGTACTAGCATCATGTAGTCAATGCAATGCATGAGAAACCCACTGGCTTAAAACTTGCCCAAATTCTCAAAAACTTGAGTCCAGCTCTTAAAACAAGCTCTGTATGAATCCACATCTCTCCTTATAACAACTCCACAAATGTTTTGAGATTTCAAGCAATCTGCTACTAGAATTGATGTCCTATTCACTAACTCTACAATCTTAAAGGATTAGCAGGCATATGACTTCAAAGGGTGGGTTATTGCTTCCTAAGAACAGAAGCGTTTTCTTCAAATATCTCAGGAAATCACAGAGCATAGAAATGAAAAAATGTATATACATGAATTCATCTTCATTTAACACTCGCATTTTGCTTGAACATCTCAGTTCTGCTATTTGGTATCAGACATACAAAACCATGGTTTAAGCTATTAACATCTTCAGATTTTCCCCAAACTAGTATTATTTAATTTTCAGCTGTTCAGATTTAAAAGGACAGCAACTATGTTTACCTGTACAGTTCTGAGAATATAGTTGACATTAACAGAAAGTAGTTACATCGAAACAAATGAAAACAGGATAACCCTAAGTCAGTCACCATTTCATAAGTAAATTGTCATCTCAAATTAGACATCTTAGGAATCTTTCATTTTAGACAAAGAAAAGACAGTAAGCTTTGCATTTCTATTTTTGTTAAACCTATGTTCTTTCCTTATTCTTTCTTACCTGTAAACCTACCACTAGCTAGTCTGTAAAATTATAAAACTCAATACTGATCCAAGAAGAATTTTGAGAAGTTCATAATATGGCAACACATATCCCCCTCCACCCCCCCCCCCCAAAAAAAAAAAAAAAAATCAACAAATATCTTCATTAATTAATGGTAAGAGCTCCTGGCAGCCACTCTCTAGAGAAACATTTGTCCACAGAATGCTTTAAGGAAAACATGCAGTATTTAGACTTTTTTTTTCTAAACATACAGTTTAGACTTTTTATAAGATATAGTGTGATTAATGGAGAAAAAATAAATATTAAAAGTCTTAGCATATGCCAAATTAAGACAAGCACTTGATAATATAGGCACTTCTTCTTGTGAGTAATTTGAAAGAATAACTGTTTTTCATTACAACTTCAGCACCCAGCAGGTCATACATAAACCAAGCCAGCTGCAGTTCAAACAAAGGTCTGTCCAAAGGATGGGCTCAAGGTGCGGATAAATTATTATTGTAAAACCAGTGCCAAACTGTACTCTCCCTTCTGCTTTTCTCATTTTAATGAACTGGGCTCGACCCCA